>NC_057940.1:53103571-53166071 GCF_018555375.3 Anguilla rostrata | reverse complement strand
GCGGGGAACGGTATCTCACGCCGGCTCGCGAGGGCACCCCCCCACCCCCACCCCCCGAGCTGAAACGCCGTACGGCTGCTTGACATTCCAATCCAAACGCCGACATTTTGGGGGGGTTTTAGAGCGGAGGACGGAAAGGGATAAGGAGGCCCTTTAAAGCAAAAAAAAAATAAAAGATGCGCCCGTGATAGCGTGTAGCGGTGTCGAGTCGTCCCCGTGACGACTGACGGCTCAGCAGAAGGACAGCACGTCATCTCAACACTGCCCCCCGCGGGTCAGGTCAGGTTTCACACGCGCGGAGGTCTGCCGGTTGAAAGGCTCGCCGCCGAACAGACGGAGGGTATCTCACCCCGGAGAGGGGCCTATCGGTGCAGACGGGCGACCCAAGCAGGGAGAAACTGAAACATTTCGGGATTACATTACATTGCAGGCGTTTAGCAGACGCTCTTATCCGGAGCAACTGACACAACTTTTTACACAGCATTTACATTGCATTCATTTAGGCAGCTGGATATATACTGGAGCAATGCAGGTTGAGTACTTTGCTCAAGGGTACAGTGGCAGTGTCCTACCTGGGAATCGAACCAGCGACCTTTGGGGTACAAGACCAGCTCCTAACCCATTATACTACACTGGGATACGGGCCTTTCTCTCCCCACCTCGCCTCCCAAACTCACCCCTTCTTCACGACGATGATGACGACCCCCAGCAGGAGGATGAGGAGGGCCAGGCCTCCCGCGCAGGCCCCCAGGATCAGCCCCACCTCCTCGGAGTTCTGGGACACCTCCAGGGCGCGCTTGCCGTCCCGACAGGCCGCTGAGAGGGGGACAGACACGCACACGCAAACAGGGATGTATCACAGGCCGGCGTTTCCCCACCGGTGTGCCGCGGCACTCCGGTGTGCCGTCAGGCGAGGTCAGGCGTGCCGTGTGAAAAATCCTTTAAAAAAATGTTTAATGTTCAAATGGATAAAAAAAAAAAACTTAAATGAACAAATCCCATTCACAAAAGCCAAAATAAATGTCATTAAAATGCACATCGCTTAATTAAAACCCCAAAAGAACATTTAGGCCTACTGTTGGCACGTCACACCAACGTCAGTACGTCGCTCGCGGTTTTTTTTTCTGTCGGCGTTCTGCGTGCCATGAGGTTCTGTAAATTTGGAAAGCGTGCCGCGGAAGGAAAAAGGTTGGGAAACGCTGCCATAGGGCATACACACGGCAGCGCGTTCATGCTGCGGCCGATCCTGTGAGCGTTGTGTGTGTATAATGCGGTGCTTGGGACGACGCATTTATGGTGGTTCACAGGTTGTATTAGAGTTGATTCCTTTTCTGTTATTATTGTTTTTGTTCTTTGTGTCATTTGCTTTGGCGACGCGGTGTATGTCATGCTAATAAAAACAGCTCGAAATTGAAAGTGGAAAAACCCTCAGGCAGGGAGACTGGAGCACATGGACAGCAGGACAGAGGTAGACTCCCAGAGAGGGGTTCCAGACAACAAGTGGACAAACACACGCACTTAAAGTGGACAAACTCTTGCCCTTAAAGTGGACAAACACACACACTTAAAGTGGACGAACACACGCACCCTCCGTCCACACAAACCAAACAGGGCACACAGGTTTGCTAAACGCAGATATTACAGAAACCATAAACCTCACAGCTTAAAAATATTCAGTCAAACCACTACTCTACACCACGTGCCTTAACAGACAAGAATCAGGAACACAGTGGCGTGCGTTACAGAAATATTACTTGTTCCTTTGTAAAAATCCGGCAGGCGATACTGAATAATTCTCTTTGTATGCTATTCTGAGGCAGATGCCAGAACTGGGCCATTAGTGTGAAGGCAGGTAATTATCTCCAGAGGCAAGATCTTCTCTGCGTGTGATTTCCCCACGAGCGCAAGGACGGGGCGTGCGCGGGCGGATTGCGAAATACCGTCAAGCCCAGTGTGTCTTCAATTAGCAAATCTGTTCCCGTGTTATTTCTCAACAAAAAAAAAAACAAAGCGTCCACAGCAGATTTCTTCTGTTCTATTCATAAAACGCAGCATTTTTCATCGTCCTCACCCAAAAAAAAAAAACAAAACAAAAACCCTGACATCATTATCGCTGGTGAAACCTGTTCCTTGTGAACTGCAGTTCGGCGCAGGGGCGGGGTTGTGGGGTTGTGGGGCACAGGCGGCAGTTCGGCGCAGGGGCGGGGTTGTGGGGTTGTGGGGCGCAGGCGGCAGTTCGGCGCAGGGCCGGGGTTGTGGGGTTGTGGGGTACAGGTTCACGTCAAAGCGGGCCACTGTAGCACAGTCACTCTCTGTGGGAAATAAACCGCCATTCATTTCTCTGGGTCTCCAGTTTCCTCGGTTAGGAACCCATGTACAAATAAAGGCATCTGCCTGTAATGAGATGTGAGAGATGATAGTGTGCCCAGATCGTTTATAGCTCCCATGGGCAGAAAAAAAAACTCTTTACAGACCTGTGGCTTGGTTTATCTACTGTACGTACTACCACCAAACTGGAATTTGACAAACATCCGTCAAGTGGGTCCATAAATTAATTCCATATTATATTAGATCTTTGGGTGTTCAGAAAGGGATCTGCAGTTACTGTGTAGTGTAGCCAGTACAGACAGGACAGGCAGTCAGTGTAGCAGTACAGACAGAGCGATCGGATAGTGCTGCTGATGTTTCAGGGACAGGGTGTTTGAGTGGGGAGGGTTACTGTGGCACAAACTGTGGTCAGCTCGACATACGCGAAACTCGGTTTTGTAAAAGCGTTTGTCTTTCTGAATTCCTCTGTTGTCCTGACCTTGACTCAGCAGAAAGAAGCTTTGGTTCCTAACAGTAGTCAGTACAGACAGGCCTGCAAAGTGAAAGTAGTCAGCACAGACGGAGCAGGGCTCACAGAGTGGTTATCAGCGTTTCTGCTTTTGGAAAAATCATTTGAAGTTCTTTTGTGCGTAAGGGGCTTTAATCTGCTTTCCGCCCTTGTCCCCCGGTGCCGCGTTCTCAGTCTGGCCACGTTTGCCCGCTAAATTTCTATCAGGCAGGAGATGAGCGTGTAATTTCCTCTCAGATTAATTTGTGTTCCCGCCGTCTTCCCAAAAATTGAAAATTGTCATTTGAAAAAAAAAAGAAAAAAAAGGAGCCAGGGAGTGTATCATTACCCAGCCGCCGCCGCTGGGAGGATTAATCAAACTGTCACCTCCGAGCCGAGAGCCGAATCCCCGGCTGTGGTGCCTGAGCCAAAACAATCTCCCCGTCCGCGCTTCCCCCTCTCGCTCACCTTGAGCCGGCCCAGGACCAAGAGGACCGCGCGGAGGACCTCAACGGGGCTCGCGTGTAAAAAAACTGACACCGTACAAAACCGACCCCCCTTCCAACCCCCCCCCCATCCGCTGTCGCCGCCGCTGCCCCCTCCCGAAGGCAGTTTTTATGGGGACCGCGAGCGTCCACGGCGAAACGTTTCAAACGGATGCGTTTACAGCCTGGTGAAACCGCGACGCGCGTCGAACGCGTTTTCTCGGTCCACAGACAGCTGGAGAGCGAGATCATAGCCGCAGTTCGGAGATGGGCACCAGAAAGGTCCGTGCGTTTCCTGGTGTTGTCTTTCCCTGAACGGACGCCGTTGCGGCTGGTTTAGCTTCACTTGCCGACCGGTTGCCAGATCTGACGAGACCATCTGGCGACAACCGAGATAACGAACAGCCAAGGGCCAAGTGATGGGAAATAGCAGGGGCCCGACCTGCCCTGGAGCGGCCAGCGTTCCTCACAGCGCGCGCGGGTAACCCGGGTAACCCGCGGAGCCGCTGCAGCCCCCCCGAGAGAGGAAGGATCTGTGCGTTCTGACTGGATCTGTGCGTTCTGACTGGATCTGTGCGTTCTGACTGGATCTGCGCGTTCTGACTGGATCTGAGCGTTCTGACTGGATCTGCGCGTTCTGACTGGATCTGTGCGTTCTGACTGGATGGGCATGACTGGACCAAACGTAAGGCTGACACACATGTACATGTGCTCACACACACACACACACACACAGCAGCTTGAACAGGTAATAGACACACACACACACACACAAATACAAGTATACACAGACACACACACACACACACACACACACGCACACACACCCAGTGAGCAGCTTGTTCAGGTAACACACGCACAGACACATACACACACACACACACACACACACACACAGTGAGCTGCTTGTTCTGGTAACACATACAGTACACAGAAACACACACACACACACACACACACACACAGTGAGCAGCTTGTACAGGTAACACACGCACAGACACATACACACACACTCAGTGAGCTGCTTGTTCCGGTAACACATACAGTACACAGAAACACACACACACACACACAGTGAGCAGCTTGTACAGGTAATTCATACAGTACACACACACACACACACACACACAGTGAGCTGCTTGTTCTGGTAACACATACAGTACACAGAAACACACACACACACACACACACACCAGTGAGCAGCTTGTACAGGTAAACATACATACACACACACACACACACACACACACACAGTGAGCAGCTTGTACAGGTAATACATACAGTACACAGAAACACACACACACACACACAGTGAGCAGCTTGTACAGGTAATACATACAGTACACAGAAACACACACACACACACACACACACACACACACACAACACACACACACACACACACACACATACACACATACACACACAACACAACACACACACATACACACACACACACACACACACACACACACACACACACAGGAGCAGCTTGTACAGTAATACATACAGACACAGAAACACACACACACAGTGAGCAGCTTGTACAGGTAATACACAGAAACACACACACACACACACACACACACACACACACAGCAGCTTGAATAGGTAATAGACAAAAACACACACACACAGTGAGCAGCTTGTACAGGTAACACACACACACACACACACACACACACACACACAGACACACACACACTCATTCCCCACTCTCCTGTGCTGACAGGCAGGACGCGGCGCAGCTGATGTTTCCGGGACAGGGTGCGCGTGAGTCACGAATCGGGACACGAAGCCGAGGGGACGCGCCCGCCCCTCAGTCACGCGATCACTCGAAACCTCGCCGCCGCTCCCTCCCGTCCCGCCGGGCACTGCACCTCCGGCGCTCCCAATCACCACCGAGCCCAAATATTCGAGGCAGTACAGAGACCCGGAGACCCCCCTCGGCACACTCCTCGGAGTGACATCACACCAGAAAAACAACAGTGCTGCGGGACACTTTGAAGTCATCAGAATCAGAGAAAGGGAAAGAAAAAAAAAGGGGGGGGGGGGGTGGGGGAGGTGGAATTCAATTTAAGGGCCCCATTTTTCAAGTGTGTGCGGAATGTTCTGGCACAATAAGCTGAAGGGAAAAAAAAAAAGATGGAAAGAGGAGAAGAGGGTGAAAGAGTCCGTCTTATCAAAGGAACTTCTTCTGCGGCTTTGAGATCTGAAGAGCCAGATCACAAAACCCAGATTCCCCATCTACCAAGGTTCTCCATCCCTCCATCTCTCTCTCTCCTTCTCTCTCTCTTTCTCTCACACACATACCCACACACACACACGCACACGCACACACACACACACGCACACACGCGCACACGTACGCACACACGCACGCACGCACACACGCACACACACGCACACACACACATACCCACACACACGCACACACGCACACGCACACGCACACGCACACACGCACACACACGCACACACACACATACCCACACACACACACGCACACACACGCCCACACACACACCACGACAGGCACACACAGGCACACACACGCACACGCACACGCGCGCACATATTTCTATAAATGAAATTGAAATCCTTTTTTATCAGCACACATACCATTTTGTATTTTGGTGAAAAATTTGAAAAATGTGATACATGGACATGCTATTCAGCAGTACACCAGCTGAATAGGATGAGCCTACAATTGTGGTTGGGCATTCTAGATTAGGACAAAAGGAAAAAAAACTTCAATAACATCTTAAAAAATAAACGGAATTTCACTGTGTGGGAATCATTTAGAAATCACTTGTGAGGAACTGATAAATGAACGTCACCTGCATTATGTTTGAAAAGAATGACGTATGGTTTTTCCGTAATCTGATTGGCTATTACACTATGTGGCGAACGGGATCGTAAAAACACAATACATTTTTTGGATTCAAAATTACCTTTCCTGGCGATGCGGATGCAGTTGATGCGTGTTTCCTGAAAGTGAAAGAGAAAGAGGAGAAGGTCAGTAGTGAAAAAAACCATAAACAAAAGCATTCATAGGCCTCGTGGGGTTTACTTACTGCATATCAACACAACACTTTTCACTCATAACAACACTCTATTCAGGACAACAAGCAATTCCATCTTGTACCTCCATACATTTAGCCACCTGATCAATCTATAATTGCTATGTGAATATATATAGCGGAATTAATGTGTTTGAAATGTTAGCTGATGAGAGCTACGTTTCATAATACGCACTTCCATTAAGACTAACTAGGTGAGATAGTCACGCGTAATCTTATTCCTGCCCTGCACCTTCTGGGCGAGACAAATGACTTAATTAGGAAGTGCGGATAGACAATGTCGTCAGTATTATGAGACAATTATGCAAATCTCGCCGGGCCGAGTGATGGAGGATTGTGGGCCGTTTTTTCTTAAACCAGTTAATTGCCCGCTTCTAATTGAAAATCCATTTGAGCGGATTTGCTCATACGCTCCCCATGTTATTGGCACATTATATTTATTCAGCCTCCCAATTCCATGTCTTCCTCAGACCGTTCCGGCTCTTGTCCCCCTTTCCAGAAAGCCGGTGCTACCGCTAAAATTTCCTCCGTTCTGGTACTCCACATTTCAGCTCTTTCCTCTTCACCCCAATCATCTCTAATTTGTCTGTTTTTTCCGTGCGAAAAAAAAAAAAAACCCATTTCCTGATTTGACTATTTAGCGAAAAATAGCAGCAAATATGAGAGGGGAACGCTGATGGGGACGTGGAGCGCATTGCCTGCTATTGCCCAGCATTATCCCCGCTGGGTTGCCATGTTCGGAGGAATTTGGGGAAATTGTAAGTGAGCGAGACATTACCGTCTTGCCATGGCAACCGAGCCGAAATTTAATTTAATCTGAACTGAAAACAGGCTCACGCTGGGAACAGACGAGAGCAGAGAGAGCGAGAGAGAGAGAGAGAAAAAGAGAGAGAGGGAGGGAGTAAGAAAGAGCAAGAAAGATAAAGAGTGAGGGAAGGAGTGATACAGAGAAAGGAAAATAGAGATAGTGAGAAAGAAAGAGAGTGAGACACATAATGTCACTGCTACCAAAAGCAAGACCACAAATTCAAGACAATTGCACACAATATTAACAGAATATATTAAGTAAAAGAAGTCATTAAAATAATGTGGCCATTACTAGACAGGCAAGGTTCGCCCAGAACTGCCATTCCTCCAAGAGCACACTGTGAAAAACAAGCAGCAGTAAGGAATGCGTATTGTAATAGATTTTCAGTGAAAAGGAAAAGCTTCATTTTACGCTTCAAATAATGGGAAACGGCAATTATTGATGGAGGAGAAACAACAGTGGCGTGTTATTGTACCGCATCCCACTGACAGAGAGCGTGAGAGAGATAGAGAGAGAGGGAGAGAGGGAGAAAGAGACAGAGAGGGAGGGAGAGAGAGATAGAGAGAGAGAGAGAGAGAGAGGGAGAGAGGGAGAGAGAGAAAGAGAGAGGGAGGGAGGGAGAGAGAAAAAGAGAGAGAGAACCTGTCATCGCAATTTGCCTCGCGGCATCATGAACGCCGCCGCTCCTGTGTTTTCCCGTGAAGACGCTGCAGTGTCCAGGCCAGCCCCGCTGCGCCGGGCTCATATTACACTACATTAAACCGCAATCCATCACGCGGCGCTCGGACCGTCACTCCAGCCGCTCTGAGCGATACCGCCGCTCGCTGCCAGCTGAGCATTACGACGCCGCCGGCTAAACGCTTCCGGCTAAACGCTCCCTGGCTAAACGCTTGCCCAGGCTAAACGCTTGCCCAGGCTAAACGCTCGCTCAGGCTAAACGCTCTCCCAGGCTAAACGCTCTCCCAGGCTAAACGCTCTCCCTGGCTAAACGCTCACCCAGGCTAAACGCTCTCCTGGCTAAACGATCTCCTGGGCTAAACGCTCACCCAGGCTAAACGCTCACCCACGCTAAAAGCTCACCCAGGCTAAACGCTCTCCTGGGCTAAACGCTCTCCTGGGCTAAACGCTCTCCCAGGCTAAACGCTCTCCCAGGCTAAACGCTCTCCCTGGCTAAACGCTCACCCTGGCTAAACGCTCACCCAGGCTAAACGCTCTCCTGGGCTAAACGCTCTCCCAGGCTAAACGCTCTCCCAGGCTAAACGCTCTCCCAGGCTAAACGCTCTCCCTGGCTAAACGCTCACCCAGGCTAAACGCTCTACTGGCTAAACGCTCTACTGGCTAAACGCTCTCCCTGGGCTAAACGCTTGCTCAGGCTAGCCGCTCGCTCAGGCTAAACGCTCTACTGGCTAAACGCTCTCCCTGGGCTAAACGCTCTCCCAGGCTAAACGCTCTCCCTGGCTAAACGCTCACCCTGGCTAAACGCTCACCCAGGCTAAACGCTCTCCCTGGCTAAACGCTCACCCAGGCTAAACGCTCTACTGGCTAAACGCTCTACTGGCTAAACGCTCTCCCTGGGCTAAACGCTTGCTCAGGCTAGCCGCTCACCCAGGCTAAACGCTCTACTGGCTAAACGCTCTACTGGCTAAACGCTCTCCCTGGGCTAAACGCTTTCTCAGGCTAGCCGCTCGCCCGGCTAAACGCTCACTCAGGCTAAACGCTCGCTCAGGCTAAACGCTCTCCTGGGCTAAACGCTCTCCTGGGCTAAACGCTCTCCTGGGCTAAATGCTCACCCAGGCTAAACGAGAGAGAGCTAGAGAGAGAGAGAGAGAGAGAGCCCGTCATCGCAGGGTCGCTTATTATGCGGTTCCACATCCAGTGCTCGCTGAGCATCCCCGGCGGTGGCAGCGGCACCCCGTGCGTGGAGGGGGGGGGGGGGGGCCTCGAATCTCATCGTCTCTCCGCCTCGCTGCAGCTTAATCTGCCCGAAAACCTCGAGGGGTCGGGAGGCAGCGTTCGTCGGGACGCTCGTTCCGCGGCCCGCGCTCCTCGAAGGCCAGCGGGGTCAGGCGCTCCACTTTCCCCCGACGGTGCAGCCGAATTAACCTGAGAGGGGCCACCCCGCGCACTGACCCTGCAGCTGAGCTCGCTGGCTATTACACACTCCGCCTGCTCTGGGGCTCCAGGAGGAGGAGCGGGGGGGAGAAACAGGGAGAGATACAGAGAGAGGGATAGACAGAGGGACAGAGAGAGGGAGACAGAGAGATCAAGACAGAGAGAGACAGAGATAAAGAGAGGAAGGGAGAAAGACAGATATAAACAGAGGAAGAGAGAAAGACAGAGATAAACAGAGGAAAAGAGAGAGACAGAGATGAAAAGAGGAAGAGAGAGAGACTGAGAGAGATACACAGAGAGACAGGGAGAGGAAGAGAGAGAGAGAGACAGAGATTAAGAGAGGAAGAACAGACCGTGGGGGGGGGAATTGTAAAACAAGAGCAATGGACAGAAATACTGTTGGACAGATAGAGACAGAGCAGGCCTGTTAGTTCCCTTTGGCTAAGGCTGCCCAGCCCTGTTCCTGGAGATCTACCGTCCTGTAGGCTTTCATTTCAACCCTAATTTGGAACACCAGATGCTATTAATTAGCAGCACAAGGAGATCTATAGCTCCTGAATGAGGTGGGCTGTTAGGGTGACAGTGAAAGCCTACAGGACGGTCGATCTCGAGGAACAGGGCTGGGCAGCCTTGTCTTTGGCTGTGTGAGTAAAACCAATTAACCAGAGATCCAAATAACTAGCACTTGGACCACTGCTGCACAGACTCAGTGGGGGGGCACATAACTGTATGAAAAATGTATTGCGTAGATGCAGAACACGTGATTTGTATTCTTAACCGCGAACAAGCTAGCCTCGACCCTTAACCCCTGATGAATATTCAGTTCAGTTTGGTTTCTATCCGTATGGCACTTTTAATAGAGACGCTGTCACAAAGGCACCCTACAGCAGCGGTGACCAACTCTGCTCCTGGAGATCTACCATCCTGCAGGTTTTCACTCCAACCCTAACAGAGCGCAAATCATTCAACAGCCAGAGATCTTGTTGAGCTACTAATTAGTAGAGTCAGGTGTGCCAAATTAGGGTTGAAATGAAAACCTGCAGGACGGTAGATCTCCAGGACCAGGGTTGGTTACCACTGCTCTACAGAGAAAAATCTTAATTGTTTTGGGTTTTTTTTTGTGGTTTTTTTGGGAGGGGTGGTGACACCCCCTTACTCACCCCTCTGAAGCTGCTCAGGGCCTGCAGGTAGACGGCGTAGCTGCGGGCGGGGTCGAGCGGCGCGTTCCAGAACCCGTTGTAGGTGCGGTTGTCGCCCACGGTGAAGGGCGCGGCCTCGGGCAGGCCGCCGGGCGTCAGCTCGGCCGCGTAGTAGTGGGCGGAGCCCCGGGCCCGGGCCTCGCCGTGGGACGCGGGCGCGGGGAAGCACTCGGGGGGCGGCGCCAGCTCCCGCCGCGCCCTCCGAGAGCCCTCCTCGTCCTCCACCACCACCTGGTACGCGCTGAATGGTAAATGGTAAATGGATGGCATTTATATAGCGCTTTTATCTATATATTTATATATCCAAAGCACTTCACAATTGATGCCTCTCATTCACACACACACTCACACGCCAACGGTGAAAGGCTGCCGTGCAAGGCGCCAATCAGCTCGTTGGGAGCAATTAGGGGTTAGTTGTCTTGCTCAGGGACACTTCGACACTCCCAAGGCGGGGGATCGAACTGGCAGCCATCTGACTGCCAGACAACCGCTCTTACCTCCTGAGCTATGCTACGCGTTTCCTGAGCACGAGGGCCTTTTTAAGGGGGGGGGGGGGTTCTGCAGGACGCTCGTCCATTCGTTCCATGCGCTCGCACCCCAACCCCCCAACCCGCCCCCCCTCCCCCTCCCGTACCCAAAATACGACTGTTCCATCGGGGGGTCCCCTTACCTGACCGGGGCTCCCCTGCCCTGTGCTGGGCGGAGCAGCACGGTGATGGTGCTCTCCGATTCGCCCAGAACGGAAGGGGCGTCGCCATAGTCAAAGCTGGGAGCTGTGGAGGGAGGGGGGGGGGTGGGGTAATAGAAGGCATTAGACCTCTCGTTTAGCACACCCGCTCATTTAATAGGCAGGAATCATTTTCCGCTCAAGGAACCGCTCAATATTCCGCCATTAAGTAAAAAGGGGCCCGAACACGGAGCTAAATTAAAAAGTCATCAAAGCAAACAGAAAAGACGCCCGTTTAGCGGGTTCAGAGCTGTGAGACACGTCCTCCGCGCCCGCGATAAGGGATCCGCCTCCCCCGGCAGCGATATCAACAGTCAATTAGTCAGAGAGAAAGATGGCAAACAGTTTCCACCGGGAATCAGCCGCTGATGTATTAAAACAGACTCCAGAATTACGGTCGGACGGCCCGGCCTCTATTAAAAACAGAAGAATGAAACCGTCAGCCGGATCAATAAGCAGACACACAGCCGCACGCACACAGAGGCGGGCTAAAACACACACACACACACAGACAGAAACACACACGCAAGGACGCGCTCGCACACACTCACAGACACACACGCAAGGATGCGCTCGCACACACTCACAGACACACACACGCAAGGACGCGCTCGCACACACTCACAGACACACACACGCAAGGATGCGCTTGCACACACTCACAGACACACACACACGCAAGGATGCGCTCGCACACACTCACAGACACACACGCGCAAGGACGTGCTCACACATACACACAAACACACACACACAAAGATGCGATCGCACACACTCACTGACACACACACACACAGAAACAAACACGTAAGGATGCGCCCGCACACACTCACAGACACACACACGTGCACTCGCATGCATACCAGCGCATATTAAGACGCACACGCAGCTAACGCGCACACGCTGCCTCTGGGTCTATTCAGGCGCAGAGCTAGCGTACACTAGCACAGGGAGGGGCAGCCTCTGGGTCTATTCAGGCACAGAGCTAGCGTACACTAGCACAGGGAGGGGCAGCCTCTGGGTCTATTCAGGCACAGAGCTAGCGTACACTAGCACAGGGAGGGGCAGCCTCTGGGTCTATTCAGGCACAGAGCTAGCGTACACTAGCGCGGGGGGGGCAGCCTCTGGGTCTATTCAGGCACAGAGCTAGCGTACACTAGCACAGGGAGGGGCAGCCTCTGGGTCTATTCAGGCACAGAGCTAGCGTACACTAGCACAGGGAGGGGCAGCCTCTGGGTCTATTCAGGCGCAGAGCTAGCGTACACTAGCACAGGGAGGGGCAGCCTCTGGGTCTATTCAGGCGCAGAGCTAGCGTACACTAGCACAGGGAGGGGCAGCCTCTGGGTCTATTCAGGTGCAGAGCTAGCGTACACTAGCACAGGGAGGGGCAGCCTCTGGGTCTATTCAGGCGCAGAGCTAGCGTACACTAGCACAGGGACGGGCAGCCTCTGGGTCTATTCAGGCGCAGAGCTAGCGTACACTAGCACAGGGAGGGGCAGCCTCTGGGTCTATTCAGGCGCAGAGCTAGCGTACACTAGCACAGGGAGGGGCAGCCTCTGGGTCTATTCAGGCGCAGAGCTAGCGTACACTAGCACAGGGACGGGCAGCCTCTGGGTCTATTCAGGCGCAGAGCTAGCGTACACTAGCACAGGGGGGGCAGCCTCTGGGTCTATTCAGGCACAGAGCTAGCGTACACTAGCACAGGGAGGGGCAGCCTCTGGGCCTATTCAGGCGCAGAGCTAGCGCTCGCTAGCGCTCGCTAGCGCACGGGGGCAGGAGCGGCGCTAATAAACGCCGCCGCGGCGTCTCTGCCGACAGCGGGGGCTCCGTGAGCGCCGTAACGAGACCCGGTCGCGGGGAAGAGCCGGGGCGTCCCGGGGAAGCGGTAAATAATCGGGACTTTGAGGTGGAGCGCTACATGAAGGGCCCCTCTGTGTCCGTGGCCTAATTACAGCCCCGGGGGACAGAGGGCTTCTGTCTGAGGGAAGGGAGGGGGGGGGGGGGGGGGGGGAGAGATAAGAGGCCCGCCTCAGCCGCTTAGGCGGCGGTAATTTCGCGAGTCCCTCCGCGTAAAGGCTTTTCCGCCAAGTAAACAGCGGCAGGCCGAGGAGAGCGCGCTAATGAAGGATGAAGCCTCCCCGCCGCGTAACCTTCAGCAACAAAACAAAAAACCACGGCAAAACCTCTCCAGGCTCGCCGGCTTCTATCCGAGCGGTGAAAATAAGATACGCGCCCGCGCCGGTACCGGGACTACCCAAATCAGCCGTGACCCGCCCCCCCATCCGTCTAGGCCAGTGGTTCTCAAACTCGGCCCTGGGGGACCCCTGTGTACGCCGGTTTTCATTCCAACCTCAACAGCAATCCCAGAATTTTATTTAACAAGCTGTTAATTTTTCGTAATTAGGTGCTTTCCATGTTTTAGAGCAGGGGTCCCCAGTCTTATCCAGAAAGGGCCGGTGTGGGTGCGCACACCTGATTCTACTGAGGTGCTTAGCAAAGACTGTAGTGGTTTTTCAGTAGAATCAGGTGTGTGTGCACCCACACAAATGAACAGCTTGTCAAAACTCGGGGATTGCAGTTGAGGTTGTAATGAAATCCAGCATCCCTGGTGCTCCCCCAGGACCGAGTTTTGAGGACCACCGATCAAGGCCGCGTGGGACGCACTCCGGAGCCCCGCCCACCCCTCGTGAGTCCCGCCCCCGTCCCCGCGCCCGTGACCTCACCGGAGATGTTGGTGGTGATCTCGGTGAGGGCGGTCAGGCCGAACCCCTTGGAGGTGCGGGCACGCACGGAGACCAGGTAGGTGGTGCCCGGCTGCAGGCTGGAGAACATGTGGTAGGTCTCGTTGCGTTGCTTAGCGACGGTGCGACGGGGCCCCGGAACGTTGACGGTGGGGTCCGACGACTCGATGCTCTGGTAGCTGATCTGCAGGTGAACAGAGGAGGGCGGGGGGGGGAGAAGAAGTCCTTCCGTATGCATGGGGAAAGTGTCCCGGACAAAATATCTGAATATCGCTGTCATTCTCTTGGAAGGGCAAGGTCCCTCTCTACGGCTGTCGTTTCTCCCTCAACCCAATTCAATTCAATTCAAAGTGCTTTATTGCATGCATGACAAGATACAACTTGTGTTGCCAAAGCACAGAAAAGAACATATAAAGAACATACACCATTGAACACATGAGCATACATACGTGGACATACAGTTTACAGACATATGGGCTTACTTTCGTTCTCTCTCTTTCTCTCTCGGCTCAATAACAGTTCAACAGCTATCTCTCTCTCGCTGTGGCAGGGGGCCAAACGTTTTTTTTTCGGGAAGATTTGTACGGCACCTTTTTTCTGCCCCAACAGGAATTTCATTTGCTGCTCGGGCTACAGACAGGTAGGGCCAGTTTTGGTTTATTATTCTGAATCTAATCCGGGAAAGAATTTCTTCGCGTTCTTTCATATTTACCGGGGAAGAGCAACCTGCAATCTCGACCCGCCGTTGATTGCGGCGTGAACGCAATCTTCCTTTCCCCGGCTAGCCAGGTCTGCTGGCGTCAGCCAATCTTTACGGCCAGACCAGGCACTCTGAGCCTATACCTCATCCGATGTTTTTTCCCACTTTGTAACTTTTTCACCGAGTCTACTATAGTGTGCTCCCCGGACTAAGCAATGGGCATTTCAGGGACTTGTAACAGGCATGAGGTCACCCTTTTTTTTAGGTGCCCCTGGAGTTCAATGGCTCTTTCTGAGTGATGAGGGAGGGATGCCGGCCTAATCATTTCCTGCAAGCCTCGTTTCGTGCTGCGGTTTTCACGATTTCTGCAGTAGCAATCCTCAGCGTCTTGCTTGGAAAGCAGACTCAACACGGCGCAATCAGTTCAGCTGCAGATTAGAACACGCCAGATTCCTAATTGGTAAATCTATTTGAATTAGCCTCTTAAATGTGTAGTACGCTTGCCCTGCTTGCTTGCTTGCTTGCTTGCTTGTTAGTTAGTTCACAGCCAGGTTGAAACTGCACGTGGAGCTAAACTAATCCCCAAGTACGTTTAATTTGCGCCGTATCCCATAATTTCCTGTTGCCGGGGTGAATCTGATCACTTCTACTTCCTGCAAAGGCCCAGGCCTCGCAGACCTCCCCAAGCGAATGTCTGAGTCCTACCGCAGCTGCCTGATTGGTAGGCAACTGAAGAGCCGCATTATCTACCATAGAGCGATTGCACTTCCTTATCAAATGAAGTGAGAACAGGGGTTTGCCGACTGTTCAGACGCTGTGGCCAATTCATTACAGAAAATGTTGGATTGTGTTGGGGTTCTCTCTCTCTCTCTGACTCACTCTCTTTATTCTCTCTGACTCACTCTCTTTATTCTCTCTGACTCACTCTCTTTCTCTCTCTCTCTCTCCATCTGTACAAGAAGAGGGAGATTTGACTCTTTCCGATGAGAACCTTTTTCGTTTTTTATGCATTATAAATCGATGCTTGTACTGGTGACAGTTAATATAGGCGTTTATCAAATTCAAATTGTCTCTCTCATGCTCACTTTCTCGCTCTTCCTCTCTCACTCCCTCTCTTTCCCCCCTCCCTTTTCTGTCTGTCTGTCTCTCTCTCTCTTCTTTACACATGAGCGCTCCATGAGGAGAACAGTGACAGGTTGAAGGAAAATGGATATCCGCACACTGGATTACAGCTCCCAATATTTTATTGACAAAAAAAGCATCATTGCCTGATGAAGACCCTGTTGGGTTTAAACGTTGCTTTGCTTTTTAGTCAATAAAGTATTGGGAGCTGTAATCCAGTGTGCGGATATCCATTTTCCTTCAATCTTCACGTGTACTTTTATCCTGCACCTGGCCAAATAACTGGTTGGATGCACACAGTTACTCTACTGTGCTAGGACAATGACAGGCCCATACATTCAGGGTAACTGCAAAGACAGCATTTTACCAACGTCCCAGGGCTATAAACCAGTGCCACGTGGCACCCGGGAGAGGGCAAACCTGGCCTGTGCCCAGGCGGCATGACCGATGCCAGGGTGCGTAGGCCCCGTTGTCTGCCGGCACTTTAATCAGCGAGCCTGTGGCCGAGGCTCGTCCATCACTACCAGAGAGACCCCGGGCTGGGACTCATTACAGGGAGGTTTACGGTGTGGCGGGGAGCGGGAAGGGGGTGGGGGCGAGAGTGAATGTGAGCTGTGATGAACCGGGGGTTGGGGGTGAGATGTGTACCTCATATTGGGTGATGACCCCATTGGGCTCCAGTGGCTCCTCCCACTTCAGAAAAATCATGTCATCCAGAGGAGTGAAGGTCAGTGACTCGGTGGCGATGCCGCCGGGAACTGTGGGGAAAAAAAAGAAGGGGAAATAAATAAACAAACAAACAAACAAACAAACAAATAAATAAATAAATAAATAAAAACCACAGGGATCGGCAGCTGTAGCCGGAGCAGCAGAGCTCCTCACAGAGTCTAACAGAATTACGCCCGCCGCGTTAGCGTTAGCATTAGGCTCCCCACCATTTAAACAGACGCGCTTAACCCAGAGCGACGTGCGCCGACTGCAGCGCTGCGTCGCATCCGTTCATGCAGCCGGATGCTAGCGCCGAGGCTACTGAGATCAAGCACCCCGCTCAGCAGTACGACGGCAACATCGCCGCAGCTGGGGGGGGGGGGTCTACCCCGAGGCCTTCGAGTCGCACGCTCAGTTCGCTAACCGTTACACCACACCGCCCCCCGGAAAAGGAGGATGTGGGGGGGGGGGGGGGAGTAGAGAAGAGGTAGCAAAGGGGTTTGGAAATTATTGGGTTCTTCACTTCAGGAAATAGAAACCGTCAATTTCTGTCGGGAGTTCACGGACCTGAAAGCTGGTTTCACCCGATAACAGAATCCTACTGGGCCAAAGGGTAACACATCTGTTCATCAGCCACACTGCCTGGAGACAGACCGCAGCACGAAGCGATTTAGGCACACGGCTAGGTTTCCCCTGCAAATTCCCACCTCCTACACCAGAAAGAAATCTTTCCTTTATATTTACAGCTTTTCTTGTTACATATATAATGAAACAATTCATCCTCAAATTAAACACAGGCCAACTCCACTTCAATGTTTTTCCGCGTTTCGCTTCAGAAAGACTAAAGGGAGAAAAAAATGAGTTTAAAGTATTAACGAGATGCTTGCGAAAAACGTATCCGTTAATGGCTCACGCGGCACATTTACCAAATAGTTGAAGGAAGATTTTAAAAATAGGACACGTTCGTGCAACACAACGTTGCCTAACCAGACCCAGGAGCATACCACTCACACAAGGATTGGAGGACTGAACAGCATAAACAATAATTGAGTGCCTTACACAGAGAATACATACATTTTTAGTAAGGGTGGGAGGTATCGGATGGAACTAATTCTGCATCCCCCTGTACTTTTATATCTCTAGAGTGAGGAGGCGTGGCAGCATTTCTCTAAAGGACGACTAAAGGGATTTCAATCAAAAGCCTCAGAGGTTTTATCACAACACGTTTAAACAGGTGTTACCAAAAAAAAAAACACGCACAGTAATCAGACTTTAAAAATTAATGTTTCATTCAAAGTGAATCGAACAGGAATGGCCAACTTCTATTTTGCCATTCCACTTTGGACAAAATTTGCAGCAACCGCCAGAATTATTTTTCGTTCAAGATCTACTTTTCACGCTCTTTACGAAAGATCTACACACCCGGCCTCGGAGGAGGCAGACCAGGGGCAAACGACAGAGAGAGCGAGAGAGAGCGTGTGTGTGTGTGTGTGTGAGTGAGAGAAAGATGAAAGAAAAGGCAATCGACGGGGTGCGGGGGGGGGGGCGGGGCGGTGAGCGGTAGAAAAAAAAGAGGGAGGAAGAATCAGGTACAAAAGGAGAAAAAAAACGGCAGAGCGAGAAGAAGAGAAGGAGGATGAGACCCGCAATTACTCGCTCCCTCTCCTTAACGAAGGGCAACCGAGCCCGCGAGAGCGTGACGCGCTCGTCGCCATGGCGATCCCGCCCCCACCGCTAACAAGCTAACAAGCGTGCCGGTGCCGGGGTGTGACAAGCCACTGGGGGCAGCGCAGAGGACTAGTGAAGCGGAGCGGTTTCATCAGGGCACTGCTGATCACTGCTGTTCACTGCTGTTCGCTGCTGTTCGCTGCTGATCGCTGCTGATCGCTGCTGTTCACTGCTGATCGCTGCTGTTCACTGCTGATCACAGCTGTTCGCTGCTGTTCACTGCTGATCACAGCTGATCACTGCTGATCACTGCTGATCACTGCTGTTCAACCCCCCGCCCACCCCCCCGCCCCGACTTTGCTCATTCTCTCAGCACGGGCATCAACACACATAAACCCTGCTGCCAGCAGTCATTGCGGACGGGAGTTGAGTCATGCTTAACCGATCGATATCATAATCAGGTTCTGCTGGTGTTGAGGTACTATTGATTCTTCGCCCTATCGATAGACGGTCCGTTATGACATTTGAGTCATGCGGTTAGAATGGATTCCTGTTTTTGATTGGTGCACTTATTTTCCCTTCATGTAACCAGGAAGACCCCACCGAGATGGCAATCACTTCGATAAAGGGTACGGAACATCTCCGCTTGAAGATCAACTAGCTGACAGAAGCAGCAAGGAGGTGAGGAGGATGTGCAGATTCTTCCTCTGACTGCAACACCAGGAGAATCCGCCCTTACCCTCACCACCTCCCACCTACTCAACCCCGCTTCTGATTCAGGCTGTGGGCCTTTCCTGCCCGGACTACCTCAACCATCCCTTCGCTGACCTTTCTTCCATCCAACCCGTAACAGCTCACACATGTAAAACCTCTGCACTGGTCTACTCGAGGAACGTTCATAAAGAAAGAGCACACAATTTAAGACACTAGCAACAAATAAATATGTGTAAAAATGCACACAATTTAAGACACCAGCAAAAGATAAATATGTAAATGTGCACACAATTTAAGACACTAGCAAGAGATAAATATGTATAAATGTGCACTCAATTTAAGACACTAGCAACAGATAAATATGCACACAATTTAAGACACTAGCAAGAGACAAATATGTATAAATGTGCACTCAATTTAAGACACTAGCAACAGATAAATATGCACACAATTTAAGACACTAGTAACAGATAAATATGTAAATAAATGTACAGAATTTAAGACAATACCCAAATAAATATGCATAAATATGCACATAATTTAAGACACTAGCAAGAGACAAACACGCATAAATGACATAACATTTTGGAATGTAAACAGTGGATCGCTTGCATGTTTTAAGCTACCATTTCCAGAAGGGTGGGGATCGGACTGCCGGATGCAAGCCCAGCAGGGGGCGCTAAAGCAGTGGCAGACAGAGACGAGGGGGAGGCGCTCGCTCGGTGGCCACTCACCGTCCTCCTCCGTCTGGAAGGTGACCTCCCGGCCCTCCTTCGTGCCCTCGGGGTTGGCGATGGTCAGGCGGACGTGGACGGCGCGGAAGGGCGGGAGGTCGAGCAGCGTGAAGCGGGAGGCGTTGTGCTCGACGCCCAGGCACTCGCGCACGGTGGCGTTGTTCCCGCCGCCGCCCCCTGCCGTCGAGTAGCGGTAGCACAGGGACACGGTGAAGGCGTGGCAGCGCGTCAGGTTGTAGCCCAGCGCCTCCCACTGCAGGGTCAGCTGGCGCGACTGGATCTCCGTGGCCGTCAGACCGCGAAGCGCCCTCACCGGCTCTGAGAGAGGGAGAGGGGGGGGAGGTAGAGAGAGAGGGAGGGGGAGAGGGAGGGGAAGAGAGAGAGAGGGGGAGAGAGGAGAGAGGGAGAGGGGAGAGAGGGAGAGGGAGGGGGAGGGGGAGGGAGGGAGAGGGGGGAAGGAGGGAGAGAGAGGGGGGAGAGAGAGACAGAGAGCAGGAGAGAGAGAGGGACAGAGAAATACATAGAGAGAGTAAGTGAGAACAAGAAAGCAGGAACGAGAGTGACAACATAATTTATTATATACAGTACATTGCCATTTTTTTCCTCCCAGCTCGGAATGCCCAGTAGCGTTGGAACGTCCATTCCATCCCTCTGACATCTTCCATCAACTAGGAACAGTGCAGACTGGAACGTGCATGTGTGTGCACCACCAGTGGCTGGGGGAAATGCGCGTGACCAATCACTGCAGAAGAAAACGCGTGTGACCAATCACTGCAGAAGAAAACGCGTGTGACCAATTACTGCAGAAGAAAACGCGTGTGACCAATCACTGCAGAAGAAAACGCGTGACCAATCACTGCAGAAGACAACGCGTGTGACCAATCACTGCAGAAGACAACGCGTGTGACCAATCACTGCAGAAGACAACGCGTGTGACCAATCACTGATAGCTGGGGGAAACACACATGACCAATCACTATAAGGGGAAACACACATGACCAATCACTGTAAGGGGAAACGCACATGACCAATCACTGCAAGGGGAAACACACATGACCAATCACTGTTGGCCGGGGGAAACGCACATGACCAATGAAAATGCGTTTCACTCTGCAGTTCCTTAGCTGGGCAGTCCCTGTGCTGGAGGACTACGCTGCGCGGACACAGCAGGCGGACGGACGGACGCAGGCAGCCTGTCAGACTGACGAGTGGCCGGGGCGATGAGATGGGGGAAGACACCGCTGACTCGGTCGCTGTGACGCCGCCCAGCGAGGCTGGTGCCCGCAGCTGTCTCTGGCACTGCCCGGATTAGACTCCGGGGCACGGGGCACGGGGCACGGGGCACGTCATCGAGCCGAGCCGCTAACACAACGGCATTAGCACAGCGACAGCCTGTCCGTCTCCGTCGTATTTATCCCCTGACCAAAATCCCTCTGATTCCTGTGAAAATACCCGAGACACTCTGGCTTCACGACTCTCAGGAGCGACGCTCGTGGGCAGTGATGGACACAGCGGCCGCCACTAGAGGGCGCCACAGGGGGCTACAGCGCCGGTCTGAGACCCTGCAGGTAAGGTAAGGTGTTCAACCGGCACCGAGCGCCACGCCACCCGTGGTGAGAGAGACTGACGCCAGGCCGCAGTGGCTGCTGGGAGAGGCTGAGGGTCTTCGCCGGTCCCGCCAGGACCCGTTTCCGGCCTCACTGTCCCGCCCGTTCGCCCGCCTCGCCTCGTCCACCCCCCCTCGCCCCCAAACTCTTCCGCGTCCCAGACCGGGCTGGCTGCAGAAAAGGCCAGAGCTGACCCAGTTAAATTCTCCGTCTTGGGCCGGTCCCGACTCCTGGCGTCACTCCAGCGGAACCACGCGAAGGCTCGCTTCTACGTCATCAAGACGGTCCGCGTCTGTTCCGCCCCCCACCCCCCCTTTCGGATTTAACCCCTTCACGCCGGGGCTCCTGGAGGACCCCCCACCACAGCAGGGTGCACTGGCTTAGGACGGGGGGACAACCCGTGACCGCAGAAAAAGCTGCATCTGACATTTCTCCCCAGTAGGAGGCGCACTGTGTGGGGTTAGCCAAGGACAGCCACACGGGTGACTGTCACAGCCAATCACTGAACCGCTCGGTGAATTTTTTTTTTTCCCCGATCGCTGCCAAGTATTCCACCCTCCAGCCTTTCAGCAGTGAGCGACACAGTGCAGAGGATGGCTTCGTGACAGCTGCACAGACCGCGGCTCCATTTCTCTCCGCCCCCCAACTCCCACAAACAAAAATATGTCATTAGAAAGAATGGAAAAATAATAGCGTGATACACAACAGGGAAAATATCTCTGGGGTGGGGAAAAAATGGGGTCTTATTACATAAAATTATAATTTACCACCGCATTTATTTTCCGTAATTGTATCAGACTAATGAAGCACGCGCCGCGTAGCGCGAATAATAATAGAATGCCCGCGTTGCTATGGCAACGGGGCCTCCGGAACATCCGGAGGATTTGCCGGCGCGGGGAAACTCCGAGCGAAGCGCCTGCACACGGGTCCCGGCTGCGGGGCGAACACACGGCAGGTAAAGGGGCGAGACTCTACGCACCGCTCCGAGCGACCGCTGACTCCTCTCCAGTATCCCGCTGTGTGTGAATGCCTGTGGGGCGGACAGAGCGTCTGCACCACTCTCTTAAATCAACGCAGCCTGCAGCAGGTTAGGAATGACAGTCCTGGATAACGTGGCCACCCTGTGTTATGCACTTTCTGGCGCATTCTCCCAACTAAACGTTTATTCTCCCCTTTATAACAACATCAAAATGCTCGGTCCCATCGCTGGTGTTACGGCTAAATCTTCCCCCCCACTGCCTCCACCAGCCTCGTTTAATCAGGACCCACGGACCCATCGCTGGTGTTACGGCTAAATCCTCCCCCACTGCCTCTACCAGCCTCGTTTAATCAGGACCCACGGACCCATCGCTGGTGTTACGGCTAAACCTTCCCCCACTGCCTCTACCAGCCCTGTTTAATCATGACCCACGGTCCCATTGCTGGTGTTACGGCTAAATCCTCCCCCACTGCCTCCACCAGCCTCGTTTAATCAGGACCCACGGTGCCATCGCTGGTGTTACGGCTAAGTCCTCACCCAGTGCCACAGCAGCTGAAAGGTAAATTTTTGATAAGCCGGGAAGGTTTCTCATTGTCAGTTCTCTCATCGACCGCTGCGCTCAAAAACGGACAAGGGAGCAGGACAGCAGCTGGACGCCCACGCGCTCCGCGTCCGGTGTGGTGATTGACAGGTCGAGCGCCCCCCACCCCCGCATCCGCACTTTGATTACGGCTAATCCCGGGTGAGACTCTCGCCCGACAGGACTCAGAAATTCATAAAGCAGCCTGGCCGCGAACAATCAATCAATCAGTCAATCAATTCGGGGGAGCTCGGTGGCGGTGTCTCCTCGCGCGGGCAGCGGCTAGCCGCCAGCTTGCCGGGGCCGCCCTGAGCCAGGCGCCGGCCGCACCGGACGGAACCTGCTGGAATGTTGGCAGGGCGGTGGCCCCCCGGGTGCCAGCCAACCCCCCCGCCGCTCCGAATTCAGCAAGACGAGCGCATCAATCACCGACCAGCAAAGAGAAACCGGACCGAGCCAGAGCCAGCTCCACACCGCCAACGCTTCCATCCGACACTCCTGCACTGTGACAGCATCATGTGTTCATGACCGGCACAGTTCCTAATGTCATTTTTAATATTTTAAGACACACTAAACGTGCATCGATTTTGCTTGCAAATTCCCCATCAAACATCAAACCGCGCATTAAATATGAGTCACTGCTTCACTCTATCACGTATAGGGTGAGTACTGTATGTGTGTATATGCACCAACATGTGTAAATGTGTTAATCGGTAACCATAGCGACAAAGGAAATGGTGAAAATAAAGAGTCAAGGACAAGGCTGCCCAACCCTGTTCCTAGAGATCTACCATCCTGTAGGCTTTCACTCCAACCCTAACAAAGCACACCTCACTCAACATCTACAGCAGGGCTACCCAACCCTGTTCCTGGAAATCTACCATCCTGTAGGTTTACACTCCAACCCTAACAAAGTACACCTCACTCAACAGCTAGAGCAGGGCTACCCAACCCTGTTCCTGAAATCACCATCCTGTAGGTTTACACTCCAACCTAACAAAGTACACCTCTCTCAACAGCTAGAGCAGGGCTACCCAACCCTGTTCCTGGAAATCTACCATCCTGTAGGTTTACACTCCAACCCTAACAAAGTACACCTCACTCAACAGCTAGAGCAGGGCTACCCAACCCTGTTCCTGGAAATCTACCATCCTGTAGGTTTACACTCCAACCCTAACAAAGTACACCTCACTCAACAGCTAGAGCAGGGCTGCCCAACCCTGTTCCTAGAGATCTACCATCCTGTAGGCTTTCACTCCAGCTCTAACAAAGCATTAATTTACATTACATTTATTTAGTGGACGCTTTCATCCAAAGCGATGTATCAAGGTCTTTGTTACAACTGCAGGTTTTGTAGTTGTTCCAGTCACCTTGATATGCATTTTTAACACCTCATTCAATAGTTAGAGATCTCCGCGAGGTAGGTCTCCAGGAACAGGGTGGGACAGGCCCTTGAGCTGCTAATTAATAGAATCCGGTGTGCCAGATCAGGGTTGAAATGATAGCCCACAGGCTGGTGTAGAATAACCGAACGGCCTGTTCTCCTCCTCCCACGTTCCCCACGGAGTTACCTGTGGTTCTGGGTTCCGGGTTCCGGGTTCTGGGTTACTCACCGGCGCACTTGGTGCGGCTCACCAGCGGGGGCCCGGGGGGCCCGGTGCCCCCCTCCCCCGGGCGCGTGAGCAGGACGCTGACGTGGTACTCGGTGTCCGGGTCCAGGTGCCACACCTTGTAGGTGAGGGCGTTGACGCCGTGCAGCTCGGACCAGGGCGAGCGGCTGGCCCGGTACTCTATCTCCCGCCGGATCACCGGCCCGTCCCCCACGATGGAGTTGGTGTTGAGCTGGAGGATCAGGTAGGTGGGCCCCGCCCTCAGGAGCTGCGGGGGCGCGATGGGGGAGGGCGGAACTGCGACGGAGACAGAGTCGAGAGGCGGAGTCAGACGCCGAGGGGCGGAGCATAGATTCCGCCGACACGCCGCGAAAAAAAAAACCCAGCGACTCGTTACAGCAGCGATTCACAACCCCCTTGCCTGGAGACCCACCATCCCGCTGGTTTTCACTTCAACCCTAATTTGGCGCACCTGACTCTATTTATTCACAGCTCAGCGAGATCTGTAGCTGTTGAATGAGGTGTTGCTTTGTTAGGGTTGTTAGAGAGAAAAACCGACAGGGGGGTAGATCTCCAGGAACAGGACAGAGAATCACTGTATCACAGTGAGAGTAGTGTGTGCTGTTAACAGAAATAAACAACATAAGGACACTCAGGGACAGGAAATCACTGTATCACAGTGAGAGGAGAGTGTGCTGTTAACAGAAATAAACAACATAAGGACACTCAGGGACAGGAAATCACTGTATCACAGTGAGAGGAGAGTGTGCTGTTAACAGAAATAAACAACATAAGGATACTCAGGGACAGGAAATCACTGTATCACAGTGAGAGTAGTGTGTGCTGTTAACAGAAATAAACAACATAAGGACACTCAGGGACAGGAAATCACTGTATCACAGTGAGAGGAGAGTGTGCTGTTAACAGAAATAAACAACATAAGGACACTCAGGGACAGGAAATCACTGTATCACAGTGAGAGGAGAGTGTGCTGTTAACAGAAATAAACAACATAAGGACACTCAGGGACAGGAAATCACTGTATCACAGTGAGAGGAGAGTTTGCTGTTAACAGAAATAAACAACATAAAGACACTCAGGGACAGGAAATCACTGTATCACAGTGAGAGGAGAGTTTGCTGTTAACAGAAATAAACAACATAAGGACACTCAGGGACAGGAAATCACTGTATCACAGTGAGAGTAGTGTGTGCTGTTAACAGAAATAAACAACATAAGGACACTCAGGGACAGGGTCTCGACGTTTGGGAGCGGAGGAAAGAGGAGAGGTGTTTCCCGCGGCTAATCCGTCGCTAATCCACCGCTAATCCCCTCCCTCCCGCAGGTACTACCGCCACGGCCGCAGGCCCCCCCCCCCTTCCTCCTGCCCCTGAGGACGCATGGCGGTGGCGGTGGCGGCGGCAGGCGGGTCGGCGGCGTTGGCGGACGCGCGGGCGTTTCCCGCCCCTACACCGCGCGTGGGCAGACCGCGCCGCGCGGGTTTCTACGGTACCGGGAAAAGGAAACAGACGTCTTTTAACATTAAAAGCGCGCTGAAAACACGTTCTCTTTCATTTTAATGACACATTTCTGTTTTCCTCATTCGCAGGCGGGCCATACGCAGGGCCCAGACCGCGAAGACGGCCGTGAGTCACATGACGTACGGTAGAGCCGGGTCCCAGTCAGGGGGCTGCAGCGAGATCGGGACTGTGTCCAGCTGCGTGATTGGTGCAGTCCCAGTGCGCCCCCCCCCCACCACACCCCCCAACCCCCCACAGCCTTCGTAATCTGGGCTGACATGCATCGGCACGTCGCCATGGAGAGGTGACATAAACATTCTGAGCAGAGAACAGGAAGCTCCAGTCCACGCTTCGCGCTGTTTTTAGCTCTACGCCTCCTCCTCCTTGGACACGAGTCCCCCACGCGAGATGGGGGGGCAGTGGGGGAGGGGGTCGCCTTGAGCAGGGTGTCACTCTGCTCCGGATGCAGAATGAAGCATGTGCGTGAGTGTGTGTGTGTGTGTGTGTTTGTGTTTGGTGTGTGTGGTTACGTGTGTGTGGTGCGTGCATGCGTGCATGTGTGTGGTGTTTGGTGTGCGTGTGAGTGCGTGTGTGTGGTTGTGTGTGGTGTTTGGTGTGTGTGTGGTGTTTGGTAAGTGTGTGTGTCTGTGTGTGGTGTTTGGTGTGTGTGTGGGTTGTCTGTGTGTGTGGTGTTTGGTGTGTGTGTGGTTGTGTGTATGTGTGTGGTGTTTGGTGTGTGTCTGTGTGCGGTGCAGGGCAGGCTCTCACCTCTGACGATGAGCTCAGCGAAGTTGGAGACGGCGGCCCCGCGGGCTGACGGGGTGACGCAGCGGTACAGGTCCCTCCCGCCGCTCTGCGCCGCCGCTAGCTGAACGCTCGCCACCACGCGGCGGAAACTGAGCCGCTTCACTGAGGCGGCCGGAGTCACCGCCCCGCTGTGCCTCTGCAACAGAGAGCTGGGGTTAGAGCTACAATTAGGCTAAGGCTGGGGCTAAGGTTAGGCATGTCGTGGTTAGGGTTAGGGCTACAGTTAGGCTAAGGCTAGCTAAGCTAGCCTGTAGTGTTAGGGTTAGGGCTACATGTAGGCTAAGGCTGGGGCTAAGGCTAGGCCTGTAGTGGTTAGGGTTAGGGCTACAGTTAGGCTAAGGCTAGGGCTAAGGTTAGGCCTGTAGTGGTTAGGGTTAGGGCTACAGTTAGGCTAAGGCTAGGGCTAAGGTTAGGCCTGTAGTGGTTAGGGTTAGGGCTACAGTTAGGCTAAGGCTAGGGCTAAGGTTAGGCCTGTAGTGGTTAGGGTTAGGGCTACAGTTAGGCTAAGGCTAGGGCTAAGGCTAGGCCTGTAGTGGTTAGGGTTAGGGCTACAATTAGGCTAAGGCTAGGGCTAAGGTTAGGCCTGTAGTGGCTAGGGTTAGAGGTTAGAGGTTAGAGGTTACGGAATGAATGTAGTCAATGGGAAGTCCTCACAAGTATAGGGGACTGTGTGTGTGTGTGCATGGGTGTGTCTGTGTGTGTGTGTGTGTGTGTGTGCGTGTGTGTGCCTGGGTCTGTGTGTGTGTGTGTGTGTGTGGGTGTGCCTGTGTGCGTGTCTGTGTGCGTGTGTGTGTGTGTGTGTGTGTGAGTGTGTGCGTGTGTGAGTGCGTATGTGTGAAAACATCTGTCTGGTATGGTACAGTACAATCTTTAAACTGTGTCCTGTGTCTGGTAATAAACTAATCTCTCATCCATAAACTGATCTCTATAATTTTAAACTTCTCCAAAGTGCGGTTAAGATAAAATCCCACAGAAAACAAACAGATGGGTTTCAGGAAACAGGAAGCAAGGTGAGACAAAGGAGAGCAGGGAAATGATGTTAATTAAAAGGAGAATGTGAAAACAGACTGCTTTGGCTCATTAAGACAGGGACCACAACAACAAAGGAGTACCCTGGAGAGAGAAGGTGTCTCAGACACGATTATAAATATCTCAGAAAAATCGAAACCTGGTTTTTGAACGCACAAAGAATTTTTTTTTTCCAATTTGAGATGTTTTCTCCCTTGTCATTAATCAACCTGGAACAGCTGATCTAAGACTGTGTTTACACTCGGTTGTAAAATGCGTCTTGGGCGATCGGATCACGTGGACAGCGCTAAATACAAGTGTAAACGACCACCGATCACTCAAACCACTTGCCGAGGGGGTCTGGGATTCATTTGACCACGTATCTTTTGTAGTGTAAGCGCTAATGCGTCCTGATGCGTCCCCGACAAGGAAGTAACAGGAAAATACGTCATCAGTGCAGGACGTGGTGGTTGTTTTGCAAGTCGCAGATGACTTTGTCCTGCCAATCTCAACAGCTGGAACAGCCCGTGCACGTATATTACTCCTTGAAACATTTTTGTTTTCTTAGCCAGCCCGTGCGGAACGAATCTGGCGCTTGTCTGGCGACCTTCTGGCGGAAGTGACGTAGGCAGTAACGAAATCTGTACACAAGTGGTCAGCTGGACGCCTTGGAGACGTACGACAGACACAGGTGTGAACGGCGATGCGTCTCGGCTGTCCACTTGTGTTCGGATCACCGAAACGCATCTTAAAACCAAGAGTAAACAGGGCCGTACTCAAGCTGGACCCCCGTTGATAATTTGTGGGACCACAGACGAGTTATAAGGTCTCCTCTGGAGCCACTCATTTTATGTGCCACCGCGGGCGTTGACCGAAATTCTCCACGTGCGCCAAATTGTTCCCCTGTGGGCATATCGGCACCGGTCTAGATTGAACACCAAACCACGGGGCTCACACTGCACACTGAAACAGTGCCTTATCGGGATGACCAACCCAGCAGCCAAAAGAAAAAAAAAATGCTTTTTGAAATAAGAGGAAATAGCACATAGATCACCATGTGTCACACACTAACACGAGTCACAGGTTTGCATATGCCACTGGTTTTTTTTTTTCTCTGGCTCAAAATAGGACTTAGGTGGTGACTTCGCTTGACAGAGACTGCGGTCCATCTGGCTTTGCCGCCACTGGCAACTCGAGGCGCTGTCTCCCTACGTGCCTCTGTGTGTGTGTGTGAGTGTGTGTGTGCAGTGCGTGTGTGTGTGTGTGTGTGGCTACATTAAAGATCTGTATAGTCTTCAAGAGACCACCACAATACATTAAGCTATAAAAAAAAAAAAGAAATGTGGCAACAAAAAAAAACAAGACCAGGTCAAAACCTAGTATATAGCTGGACAGGGCGACCAATGGTGTAACTTCATAACTCAGCCGACCAATGGTGTAACTTCATCACTCACTCAGTCACTCAGTCACAGACATTCGCGTTTGTAGGGCTGGCCCCACTGTTGCAGTCTAGCCAAAAATTGAAATATTTTTTATTCTTACACACTGTAAGCACTAGAATTGGGGTGGAAATATAGCCTATACTGAAGGATTACCACCTTGTAAGGGGTCATTCTATGAGAGTAGTGATATTTGGTATTGCAATATGTCTTTGTCACACACCAGCTTAACACCCCTGGGAGGGAGATGCGGAAGTTTCGGGGAAAAACATTGGTAGTTGCCACGCGGAGAGAGAAAGAGAGAGAAAGAGCGCACCCCCACCAACATCTAATCAAATAAACAAACGTCTTCACCCTTCCCACTCGCGGGTTCCGGGCAAAAACAATAAACTAAAAAAACAAGCTAAAACAAGATAGACAAAAGAACGAAAAACAACAGAACTGAAATGAAACTAAAAAACAAAACTCACACTCTCGGTGTGTGCTCCCGGTCTCGGCCCCGAGCCGTGGAGAGCAGCACACCTTTCAGCGCACCTGGGCTGATTAGCTAACCTAACCCAGGTGCGTGTGCTCTGTCCACCGGCCGGCACAGCCGTGACCAAACCCGCTTCTTCGGCGGACCGAACGCCACCGTCTTTAAATGCATGTCATTTTTGTGACTCAACACTTGGGGGTACAAAAGCAACCTTTTTAACTTAAGGAACCCACACAAACTCCACCTTAATATATAAAAATAATTTTATACATTCACTCAAGAATGCTTGCGCCATACTTTTTGTCACTGGTGTTACTCATAGGCCTGCCTTCTGATCTTCTTCATTGCCAAACGGATTATCGCATCATTTTGGCAATTGCATAGAATTGCCAAATCCCGAACCAGTTCCCATTCATTCCACGGTTAAGAGATCACATACTTATAAAGCAGCATCACGTATTTCAGACATTTTGATGGAATTTTGTCCAATAATAATGATCTATAAATATGCGTTAAAAGTCAGCAGATGTCTCATAAATACACCGTCCTACGAAGACGCAAAACTGCCAAAATTTCCGAAGGTAGGCGGGTTGCTGTGGAAAACCACGGTCGTTTGCAGACTGTTGGCACACTGTCTCATGTCTTTATGCAATTAAACGGTTCTACTGAAGTTAATCCAGCACGTCTAAGGTTGTAAGTGAACTTTAAATCAGTCAAAACTTCAAAAACTTGAAATGAAGTATCGTTTGTGACCAAATTGTACCAATAAATGTGCATGGACCATTTCTAATTGCTTTATGGGTGTTATTATTATTAGTAGTATTTTATTTTATTTTTTGCATGATTTCTCCTATAGATGGCAGTCGGTCGGTCGTTCCACCCTGTAGCAGCCACAGTTTTCGCCCCAGGAGGCTTAAATTTGGCATGGACGTTGGTCATGACCGAAGGTAGAGCTGAGTAACTCTCAAGGCCGATTGACCAAGAGGGGGCGTGGCGATGGGCGTGGCCTACCACAAAAAGATGCATAACTCCCGAATGGATTCACAGATTCGCACAAGATTTTTGTGGAAAAGTTGGTCATGAGCCAAAGAAGAGGTCACGTGTTTGTGTGAGTGTGTGTGCGTGGATGCGTGCACGCATGGATGCATGCGCACGTGCGGTCACAGCTATTGGGGATTTGCGCTTGTATTTTCCATCTCTCAGTACAGAAGACATCACAGATACAGTTTTCAGTCTTAAAGGTTAAAACCCAATTAGCATGGACACTCTAGAGTGACGAAGGAGGAAAGGGGGGGGGGAGGTGGGCTGTGGGTGAGAAGGGATTATTACAGTACTTTGAAAGCACCACATATTTTCCCCTGCCATTAAAAATGTTTTAAAGTATGGATTATTGTGATTTTTGAACTTGCGCGTGCAGTGACAAACATTCATTGAAGATTCTGTGCATAAAACAGATGTAAAAAATCCTCTTCACTAAATGTATAAATGCGATCCTTGACTAAAAAAAAAAAAAAAAGGTATGAGCTGCCAAGCGCAGCCATTTCATCTACGAGCTACCTTTTCCAGCAACTGCCAGTTCAAAAGACACTTAGATGTGGGACCATCAAGGGCAAAAGGAAGACTTTGTTAGCTTTCGCTAATGTATTCCTCACCTACTGAGGGAGTCGCAAAAAAAACTACTCCTACTTTGTAAACAAAAATATGGGGACAGCCTGTCGGGAAAGTAAAATGCTGCCATCGATTCTCTTAAAGTAAAAGAAAAGGTATCCAATGCCATCGGCCTTTGGTCAGTTGTTTGGATTCACTCTAGATGACGCCAAGTCATTTATGTCCAACAGACCGCTCCCATGCACAAAAGAATCTATACAGTGCCGTAAGCACACTATATCTCAGGTAGGTACTTAAAATGCATTTCACTCCACCTTCCAGAAGTAAACTTCGATCACAGTTTAAAATATTTGGTCTACAAACTTTAGAAGTAGTTCATGGATGGCATATTTAGAGTATCGTTCTAGGATGTACTTTAAAAATGGGCAAATTTTGTCGCATAAAGGACTTAAAAATATACCTAAAAAAGAAACAGAAATATACTTCAAAAAATACATTTTTATGAACGACTTCTTCGTAAGTGGCTGCTCTACCCATTTCACTTTCAAAATCAAAATCAGCCTGGCTCAGCCGTCATCCTGTACCACCACGTTGCAAACCCCACATCCCTACCCCACCAGATTTAAGCCACGCCTCCACCCCGCGACCCCGCCAAAGCCCTGAGCCAGGCCTCCGGAGGCCGTGGCGAACCGCGAACTGACCTCCAGCAGGAACTCCTCCATCTCGGACGCTCGGCCGGTGGCGACGCACTGGAAGGTGGCGTTCTGCCCAGTGTTCACCTCCACCTCCCCCAGGCGAGAGAAGTGCGGCACCTTGTCTGCGGGGGACAAACGGAGAACAGGTCACAGAGGTCGCGTCGAAGACCGCGGCAAAGGTACGCGGGCGCTCACGCCGTGAGGCGTGCGTTCAAAATGACGAACGTTCGCGGTGAACTATGTTTCGCGGCCGTCGGTTACCGTCGGACGATTTTAAACGAACATTCCGTTTGGTTCGCAACCAGCGCATTTTAAATAAAAATGGACGCGACTAAACGGAAAAAAGCAACTTTGCAAACGTTAACATAAGTGGGAAAAAAAGATAGCTAGGTTAGGTCTAACAATGCTAGCCAGAACAAATATTACATTGATCAAAGTCAATTATAACAGCCAAATGATTGTCAACTTATCTGTTCTCTCAGTGTCTTTCCTGTCAGCAGTCAGTTTTGTTCACGGCACATATATATATATATATATATATACACACATATATATACATGGTAAAAATTAAGCAGAAACAGCTTAAATACCAAATATTTTTCATCTGAGAAAATTTGTACTGTTTACCAGTCTGTGACATCTTTCTTGTGCAGGGACTACAGATGAAAATGGTCTTTTCAGCTAAATGTGGCACATTTTCATATTTCATGAGAAGTGTCTGTGGAAATGTTGAGTGCCTGTCAAATAAATACAATACATGGAAAATAAAAAAATAAAAACTATCTGCCATCTGTAAAGTGCTGGCCAACTGTAAAAGAGGAGAGAGAGAGAGAGAGAGAAAGAGAGAGAGAGAGAGAGAGAGGGAGAGGGAGAGAGAAGGAGAGAGAGAGCCAGCCAGCCAGCCAGCCATGCACGCAAGAAAAAAAACCCAAAAAGAACGAACGGCAAGCCTTTTTTTCCCACTGACAACCTCTTGGTGTGTCTTTATCCAGTGGTCTCTTTACGCTGATAAACATTCTATTTGCCCGGAACGCCCGTGTGTGGACTGAATGCTCGGGGGAATGCAATAGAAATGTCAAACTGTGCTTTAACCTGAATCCAAAGCAGGAAGGCCAGGGTGCCATCCATCACCCCCCCCCCCCCCCCCCCTCCCCCTCCCCCTCCCCCCACCCCTCCGTTTCTCCCCCGTAGGCCCAGCGCTTAGTCAGACACAATGCACTGGAACCCCCGGCAAGTCCAAACTCATGGTTATTTAATGGGGAGTGGTGGTGGTGGGGGGGGGGGGGGTGGTAAAATAGGAGGCTAGCAGGAACGTCAGGTACAGACAGGGGGCCTGAGTATAGCATAGCCCGCTAACGGCAGGCAGATCTAAAAAAGGCCATAGGGCTGTAAGGCGTGATGCTTCTACTCACTTAGCCCTAGAACCTGCCCTATCAGTTTATCCATTACCTCAGTCCCAGCCCCAGCCTCAATCCTGCCCTATAGGTGAATCAGGAATGAAGAAGCTGAAATCCTTCAACGGTAATCCAGACCATGTGAACGTTACACCCCTACCACTATCCCCAACCAAAGAACACAGCATACTCTATCCTACAGTACGCTAACCACAACAACTCCGACCACCATAACCCAAAGCTCTAACTGAATTAGCAGAAACTGAGGCTTTTATAACCGTCACAGATCTCTCTAGGCTTTTTAAAACCTGATCCGCCCCTGGTTCGAGGAGCCGGACCCCCACTGGAGCACAGAATTTAGCGCGAAAACCACCCCGAAAAAGATGGCCGACAGTCATGCGAATGGGAGACTGTCCCGTGCGCCACACGCTACAGTGTGCGCCGGATTTCATTCCAACCTCGACAGCAATCCCAGAATTTTAACAAGCCGCTAATTTTTCATAATGAGGTGCTTTTCATGTTTTAGAGTCGTTGCTAGGCACCTTGATTGGCACAAACAGGATCAGGTGTGCGCACCCACACCGGCCCTTCCTGAAATGAAACCCCAGCTCTAAAAAACATGAAAAGCGCCTAAATTAAGAACAATTAACTGCTCTGTTAAAATTCAGGGATTGCTGTTGAGGTTGGAATGAAAGCCGGCGCACGGAGTGGTCCTCCAGGAGCGAGTTTGAGAAGCGCCGGTCTGTAGCGCGAGGCTGAGGCGTCAGCGTTCAGCACGCATCCTTTCATGGCAGGTATTCCCGAAGGGGCTTCGGAATCCGACGCTAAAACGACCTAGCGGGGTTTTCACCGCCGCTGTCGGCGAGCGGGCAGAGGGACGTCCTGCTTCTCCACTTCCTGTCCGCGACAGTCCCGTCCGTCACGTTCCGACGAGCCGAGCGTTCCAGTCGTTCGCCGGCGGTTGCGCTGGCTGTCGACGGAGTGTCCGCGACTCGGCGCGTCCCGCCGTCTTTCCTAAATTCAGCGAGTCAGAAACTAATCCCCAAAAAAAATAAAATAAAAATAAAATCTCGAAGAGCAGGAGGGTGACTTTGAGAAGTTAGCCTCAGAGACGCTAAGCGGGCAGGACAACGGAATCAGCCAGGGTTCATGCAGTCCCATTTGGTGGGTGGGGGGGGGGGGGTGGGGAATGGAGAGGGGGGGAATCGGTTGACGGGTGGATGGGTGGATTTAAAAAAAAAGTGAAATGAAAAAACGCTAAACGCTAACCCAGCCGTCAGACGGGGCCGACGTGCCCTGAAGCACAAACGGAGCGCTCCAGCCCTCGGGCAGACGCGTTTCGCCCTGAGGTCTTGAGAGTGCGGAGGAAGGGGGCGGGTCGAAGAGGACTGCTGGGATTGGCAGCCAGCCAACCGACGCCAGGGGGAGTGGCCTGAGGGGGGTCCTCTTCCAGGCGTCAGAAAAAGACACGCCCGAGGGGTACAGTTACGGGCTGAAGGGCAGTCTGACCCCCTTGCACCCCCCCATGGCGAAGAGGATGCAGATTTTCTGGAGTTGAGGACTGCCTTTTACAGCCTCTGCCCAGAGACTCCGCTCAAATTATCTTCCGATGTGGGCCCTCTAAAAACCCCCTTCCTCTTCGAGGAGCTATTCCTTTTCTTGGCAGTGAAATTATTGTAAATTATTCAGGCAAGGATTTAAAAAAAACTAACACAAACGACTAATAAATAACCACCTCCCAGGTGGAGAGCCCAGCTAAGGCACTAATCCTGGGCGTGGTGTGCGGATCTGGAGCTGAATTGCTCCCGACTGTCCTCCAGTGCAGCTCTGAAACAGGCCCACAAAGACTACAACCCCCCCCACCCCTCCCCGGTCTGTTCTGAATTTCCCCTCTCTTTCCGGTCTGTTCTGAATTTCCCCTCTCTCCCCGGTCTGTTCTGAATTGCCCCTCTCTTTCCGGTCTGTTCTGAATTGCCCTTCTCTCCCTGGTCTGTTCTGAATTGCCCCTCTCTTCCCGGTCTGTTCTGAATTGCCCCTCTCTTTCCGGTCTGTTCTGAATTGCCCTTCTCTCCCTGGTCTGTTCTGAATTGCCCCTCTCTTTTTGGTCTGTTCTGAATTGCCCCTCTCTTCCCGGTCTGTTCTGAATTGCCCCTCTCTTCCCGGTCTGTTCTGAATTGCCCCTCTCTTTCCGGTCTGTTCTGAATTGCCCCTCTCTTTCTGGTCTGTTCTGAATTACCCCTCTCTTCCCGGTCTGTTCTGAATTGCCCCTCTCTTTCTGGTCTGTTCTGAATTACCCCTCTCTTCCCGGTCTGTTCTGAATTGCCCCTCTCTTCCCGGTCTGTTCTGAATTGCCCCTCTCTTCCCGGTCTGTTCTGAATTGCCCCTCTCTTTCCGGTCTGTTCTGAATTGCCCCTCTCTTTCCGGTCTGTTCTGAATTGCCCCTCTCTTTCCGGTCTGTTCTGAATTTCCCCTCTCTTCCCGGTCTGTTCTGAATTTCCCCTCTCTTCCCGGTCTGTTCTGAATTTCCCCTCTCTTTCCGGTCTGTTCTGAATTGCCCCTCTCTTTCTGGTCTGTTCTGAATTGCCCCTCTCTTTCTGGTCTGTTCTGAATTTCCCTTCTCTTTCCGGTCTGTTCTGAATCACCCCTCTCTTTCCGGTCTGTTCTGAATCACCCCTCTCTTTCCGGTCTGTTCTGAATTGCCCCTCTCTTTCCGGTCTGTTCTGAATTGCCCCTCTCTTTCTGGTCTGTGGTGATCTGCACACGCTCACTCCATGTCCGTCTCCCCATCCCCGCAGCAGGAGGAAGGCGGGATGGCGGGATTCTCCAGGTAACTACAGACGGGCAAGAGCACGCGCTCGAGTTCAGCCGCCGGCTTCGAAGCGGAGCGTAATTAATTTACCTTAGCGACAACCTGACGACGGGTGCCGGCTGATAGTGAAGACGGCGGGGGGGGGGGTAAGAAGCACCTGGCCCGCGGCAAAACCTGCCCAGACCGTTCCCAGACACGAGGCGGGGGTGGGGAGACAGAGCTTTCTGTTTCTGGGTTGTTTTTTCTTCTTTCATACACAGCCGGAGTGGAAGATAGAGAAGATCTTCTGGCGTAGTTGCAGGGGGGCGGCACTGTCAGTGACCCAGCGGGTGAGAGGAGACAGAGCCTCGCAGGTCCGGCCGGCGTGACGGCGGAGTGCGGCGCCGTGGCGTTCATGTGAAAAGGTCGAGGCGGCACCCAGTGACTGCGGGGGATGGCGCAGGTGCGGTCTGACCGAGGTAGCCCGCGCTCAGCGGGGCTCGCTCAACAGATCGGGGGAAAAGGGCAGAGTGGAACGGTCGCCATAGCACTACAGAGGGGAAGCTTGCGCAGCCAGGATGCTCGCGTCTGAAAGCAGATGGACCCAAAGAAAGGGCTCTCGGAGACGGATCGGTCCTGCAACTTCCAAACAGGAGTCAGTCTGAAAAGCGAGTGGCATGCGATGTGCACCAGGTCAGTCGAGATCGGGAAGAAAATGAATGGCATTTTGCGGATTAGTGGCATTGGAGACGAATGCACAGGGACCGAAAGGGCTTCTTTGAACATCGTCAGAGGACCGGCTTGACTTCCACCTGTCCAAACAGTCCCTCCGAAGGCATTTGGATTAGTGCATTTCCGGAAAAGAAGCATTGGTTTGTTCGAGCACAAAACGTTTGGGCTACTTCCACGCCAACAGCAGTTGACATTTTTGCGTTGATATTTTCGACGCCACGTGGCCGTTTCTATCGCTCCTCCGGAGAGCGAGCTCGAGACAGAGAGCATGTGGGTGAAACAGAGAAAGGAGTGAAAGGAGAGAAGAAGAACAGAATAAAGGAGGAAAGAGAAATAGCCAGAGACGAGGTACGGACAGAGAAAGACGGGAAGAGCAAAGGAAATAAAAAAGGACAGAGAAAGTGAGAAAGGGTAAGGACAAAGACAGGGAAAGAGTAGCAGGAGATATGGTGCTCATTGGTAATCTCCACAGATTCCATAACATCTTTAATATTTCATTACAAGGTTCAGCTCCTCAGTCTCTAACTCTACCCAGACAGAAAAGAAGCAATACTTTGAAAAGAAAACCTAAAAAAAAAAAGACATCAGGACATCTGTGTTCTCAGCTTTCTTTAATTCCGTACATGGCAACATTCCCACAAGAAAAGAAATGCATTACCATGAATTACCATCACTGCTTTGCACGACAGTTATATGAATATAGCGTTATGAACATTAAAAATATCGAAACACTGGAATTCCAAGCTATTCACCCGTTTCAGAAATAAATTCATAAATCCTGCAGTATAAAAGAAATACAACTTGGACACAATAATCAAATGTTTTCAGAAATCAACAAAGGCGTACGGAGGACAATTAAGCGCGAATTAGTCAGAAGCATTAAAGGTGTAAAACAGAATACAGGTGTTTTTAATCAGAGAGTTTTCCGTGCGTTTCTACAACGACAAAAAAAGCGTCTGAAGAAAACAGACAGTAGAGTTCCCAAAGGTTTTTATTCATTTTTTTTTTTTTTTTGCGACAGAACAAATCCGTCCTCCACCGCGACGGCGGCGAACACGCTCAGCCCACGCAGGCTGGCGGTAAGTCGGTTCGGGGATTAATGACGGCGCGGCTTGTTTTTCCTTCCCCGCTCCGGAGACGTCGTTCGGGCGCGCACGCCGCTTATTGACGAAGTCCTCGCCGAGTCCAGGATCTGAATTTATTTTCCCGAGGACATTAGTCAGAGCGGACGTTAAAACAAACTGCCGCGCCGCCCGCGACTCTGATGCATCGTGTTTACTCTCGCGCTTAAGGAGAAGAGTGATTAGCGTCGGTGTTTTAGCGGAGCCCGCGGGCGCGCACGCGCTCATTGGGCTGTACGTTTGTATCCTTTTTTCTGTCACGTCAATGCCAAAAAGTGTCTTCTTGTAAAGCGCTCGTTTAGGCGGATGGCGGGCGTGCGTGCCCAGCTCGGCTCAGCACGACGACGCTGGCAGGCGAAAAGGTTTCGCACGCGCAAGAGGCTCTCTCCGGTGCTGCGCTCATCGTGACCAGTCGCTGCTCAGGGCGGGCGCGCGTAGCGTGCGGGTAAGGACGGCTTGTCCCGAAGGTCACAGGTTCGACCTGGGTGGGCCCAGGCCGCGACCCTTGGCAAGGTACTTAACCAGCACTGCTTCAATGGACCAGCGTATCAATGGACGCAGTGTAAATGTTGTTATCGCTCTGGTGAGGCGTCCGCTATGCCTGTAATGTAATGTAATGTATGCTAAGGACGCAGGTAATGTTGTGTAAGTCGCTTGTACGAGCATCGCTATCTGAAATTATGGTATGGACGCAGTGTACAATTGTGTAAGTCGTCTGGTAGACCTGCAAATGCCTGTAATGTATGAGTGTATAAATGGAGCAGTGTAAAATGTTGTGTAAGTCGCTCTGGATAAGAGCGTCCGCTAGTAGCCTGCATTGTAATGTACTGCAGAGTTACACAAGCGCTAGCGCGCGGCGCGCTCTTCGGGAGACCTCCGCAAGGTCGGGGTTATCGATTGTGCCTTCAAGACCTTATTTTTTAACGATGAAAATCGGGGTTTAAAAAAAGTCCAGCATTCCATTTTCTTTTTTGTTTTCCAGTGAGGTCACGTAGAGGTGCCGCACACACAACACAAGCCCCGTGATGAGGCGGTTAGGTTCACCGAATCCTCCTCGGTAATGGGTCGGCTGATACAGCTTAGATCAAAAGCCGGAGGGGCATGTGCGGGAGCTTTGACTGACAGGTCTAAGGAGACTCTTCCCAGAAGGACGTTGGGTTCCCATAGCCACTCACTGCCCGCTAAGCGCTCGCTGCAGAGAGGCCGCGACAAAAGCCAATTAAGATTAAACAATACAAACGCCATTAGTGCCATGAGCCCACAGGGAACAGCACTCCCACACTTTACTGAACCGGTGCTTTAAAATAAACTTTTTTTATTGGCTTTTTGAGCTTATTAATTTTTTTTTTTTTTTGCTTATTTCTGCAGGAAAGATCGTACATGCTGATAGGAACATTATTTTTCTTTCCACCCCCCGGAAATAATTATGCGGGCTTTTTAAAACATTTCTGCTCTTCGTCGGTGAATGTTTGAAACGTTTTCCTCCCTGTGGGGGGAAAAAAAAGACTCCGGTTCGAGGACCCTGTCTCAAAGACAAACAACAAGTAGTGAGTAATAAAATCTCCGGGACGGATTACAGGCGACCTGGGAAGCCCCCGCTGGGCTGCCGTCACCGACTCTGACATGGAGCTCATTTTTCCAGACCTGCAGGAGGCCCTAAAATCCCTTTTGTCAGAACGACCTTCAGCCTCCAATACAACCCCCCCTCCTCCCCCCCTCCACCCCCCCTTACAAAACCTCCACCGCTCTGCGCCTAAGAACATATTTCCAGTCTCTCTTATAGTGTCTATGACAACGTTCAGAAAAGTGGATACATTTATTTTCATTCAAACTATCCTTCAATTATATTGGTTACTGGCATTTACCATGACATTACCGAATTGCTGTAGACTATGAAGAGTACCTCAAGTCACGTCATTTCATGTCATGTTTCTTATTTTCTGTGCACTCGTTTGTTTGTTGAATATAGTGCGTCATAGAAAGTGATTTTAAATATAGGCACAAAACACCCAATTATATGACAACAAGCCTCTCATTTTCAAGGCACATTGAAAACCTTGTAAATAAAATGGGCAAAGAACCGTCTGCTTTAAAAACATGGTTGCCAAAATATCTAACACCACCAGATCTTGAGTGCTCTAGTTCGGTCTAATCTGGACTATTGCCAGGTAGGACCGTCAACTGCTACAAAAAAATAAATAGAAAAATGTAAGCAAACTTCAGTTGGTCCAGAACAAGGCAATATGACTTGCACTCCAGTGCCCATACCGCACAAATTTCAACAACATGCATTCTATTCTTCCCTGGCTCAGTCTAGATAATGGCCTGCATGCCTCATTACTAGTCTCCGCATGGAATATAATAAATAAAAAACTCCAAAATACACTATATGACCAAAAGTATCTGGACAGCCCCTTGGCTGTTTTCCATGGTTTGTGCTTGGCCCCTTAGTTCCAGTGAATACAATTCTTAATGCTACAGCATATAATCGCAATCTAGATGATTCTGTGCTTCCCCAACCATTTGGGGAAGGTCCTTTCCAGTTTAAGCATGACAAGGCCCAGTTCCATATAGAAATGGTTTTGTCAAGAATGATGTGGAAGGGCTTGACTGGCCTGCACAGAGCCCTGACCTCCACCCCATCCAGCACCTTTGGGATCAATTGGAAAACCAACTGCGAACCAGGCCTAATTGTCCAATCAGTGGCCGACCTCATTAATGCTCTTCTGGCTGAATGTAAGCAAATCCCTGCAGTAATGCATCTAGTATAAAGCCTTCCCAGAAGAGTGGAGGTTGTTATAGCAGCAAAGGGTGGACGAACTCCATATTAAGTTTGATGAGATGTTGGATGCCAGGTGTCACATACTTTGGGTCATGTAGTATAATCAAGCTCTAATTTTACACACCTGTCAGTCATGCAACTGAAGGCCGGTTATCAATCCCCAAAGTAAATAGTCACTCCTTGAGACATACAGTAGCATACAGATCAATAGTTGCATGAGATGCTCTACCTTATTATCAAAATAACAAGCAAATCTTCATTTAAAAAAACTAATTAGATTACTGCTATCTAAGCGCGTAGCACCTCTTAGGAAATTAAACTCGCATCAGAAAGAAAACAAATGATCAAGATGAGATGGTGCTAAAGCTATTAAAATAGGTAAAAGCCCAGACTCCATTACATGGTGTGATTTCTAAACAAAATCCAATTGTATATGATGTACATTGCAGACACGTATTTAATTTAATACATCGGACTGATGTGTAATCTGGTGTTCGTGTGAACCCCAAGAAGAGAAGCTGTCGTTCATGGTACTTAATAGGGATCCAAATAGACTAAACCAAAAATGATTTCCACTTTTACTCAACCTACACACATTCCTGTAATTTGTGTCTGTTTATTTGGAAGAGCAAGGAAATTATCTTTTTTTTTTTTTTTTTTTTTTTAAGTGGAAATGTTTCTTTTTTTGCTATTATATACTGGCTCCTCGCCCATCCCATAATCACCACAGCAAAAATCTCCCACACAGATATGATAAAAAAGAAAATTCAGCTCAACTTTTTAAAAAGTGCACACCATCAAACGACTGCGAGCTTAAAAGAGCAAGCGTGATCACTGCCATTGCCTCTGCAATTCAGCCATCTGTTGGGAAACGCGAACCAATCAGAACAGCTCTCCACGTCTCTTAAATACCTCATAAGTAGGAATACTCCACAGGCTAAAAACATAGCCTAAACTCGCACAAATTTTATTTTTAAATATCTGAGAAGGACTAACTCCACTTCACTCTCTGAACTTCCCAGCATTTAAGACCTTTTTTTTTTTAATTCTCAGTTGCTATATACATGTAGTCCCAGATATTTAAGGAGAGTATTTGAGTATTTATCAAAAAATGGTCAGGCATTACAAACCGTTAAAGTTACTGCAGTTCTGTGGAGCTATAATTCTGTGCATATTAGAATCAGTTCTCCACATTTCGCACAGGAGAATCTGGCATAATGAGGCTCACTGTAGCATTTCCCAGACTGCCCCAAGAGGATGCAACGGAAGCCATTTCAAGGTTAATAAGTTATCGACACGTCGAAAAAAGGCAACAAAATGGCTGATCCTTCCTACGCCTTCTGTCACAGCGAAGACTCCCGCTCGGAAAAAAAGAAGCTAAAGAATGTTGCGTGAACCGTTGCTTTCTGGGTAATGGGCCTCACGTGGTTCGTGGAGGTCCACGCCGAAGCAGTGCATGCTGGACAGGGGGAGCTCACCTGATAGTCGTTTGGCCAGAAGGTGCTGACGGCGAGCTCCACCTGGTGCCACTGGCGGCCGTGGGAACCGGACACGTTCCAGACGGGGTTTCCCAGGGGACCGCCGTTCACGCGCACGTACACCCGCAGGGTCCCCGGGCTGTGCCCGTCCCGACTGTACAGGAAGTAGCTGAACTGGACGCAGTGGGTGTCGTTCTCGCTGAGGGCGCGCAGGAGGAGGTGGGCGCGCTGGCCCGAGGCATGCTGGGAAGCGTTCACCAGCATGAACGACCCTGGGGTGAAGGAAAAAAACAGGAAGGGAGGTCAGAGGTCGTCTGTTTGGAAGGAAAAGTGAACACAAGAAGGGAGGTCAGAGGTCGTCTCTATGGAAGGAACAGTGAACACAGGAAGGGAGGTCAGAGGTCGTCTGTATGGAAGGAACAGTGAAAACAGGAAGGGAGGTCAAAGGTCGTCTCTATGGAAGGAACAGTGAACACAGGAAGGGAGGTCAGAGGTCGTCTGTATGGACAGAACAGTGACGCTACTGTGGTAGCGGAGGAGGGTGTCGAGCAGGGCCTTGTTTCTACGTGGATCGATGCCGCACAGATTCACAGATCTTCGCGCGACCCGGACCTCACGCCTCAATAACCCATCCCAGCGCTGTAGGGATCGGTGAATCACGGCGACGTGAGGCAGTGGCATTATTCACAGAAGAACAAGCTGCTGTCTCCAAAGCAATCGGGGGGCAGCGAGGTTGCTGGGAAATAGCCAAGCGAGCCGGAGCGCTTAGCTCAGCGGCGGCGGCGGCGGCGGCTGCCCTCGCTCATTAATCACCGCGGCGCAGCTATTAGCCGCTAATGGCGGCTGAGGAGGCCCTCAGAGCGCGTGACGCGGAGCAGAGAGCGCAAGATTAATTATGGAGAGGGGTGCGTGCATCCCTAAAAGCCCTCCCCCAAAAAACCTCATCCCCCCCCCCCCCAATACAGACAGGGCTCCTCACACAGAGCAAAAAAAAAAAAGGCACGATTCGCTCGCCTACGTCGTCCGTTCTCCTTCTGACAAGCGGCGCACAAACAGTCGTCTAACGGTCCCTTCTTAAAGTCGACGGAGTTCTGAAAACGCTTAATTAAGAAGGATCCTTTCATGGTTTAAATTAATTACCTCGTCCACTTTTCCCAGCCACAATGCAGTGCAGTTAAAAAATAATTAAATAGCAAACGACATGCGAGAGATTAAGCAGGGAGAGCAATTACAGCCCCTTCCCTGATAGGCAGCTTTGAAGCGCTCTTTGCCTTTGTGTCACAGCGGTGCCGCAGCAGGGGTGGCAGTGTAGTACAATGGGTAAGGAGTTGGTCTTGTAACCTAAAGGTTCCAGGTTCGAGTCCCCCGCAAGGACACTACTGTTGTACCCTTGAGTAAAGGTGCTTAACCTGCATTGCTTCAGTATATATTATCCAGCTGAATAAATTGTAAAAAAAGTTGTGTAAGTCGCTCTGGATAAGAGCGTCTGCTAAATTCCTGTAATGAAATGTAGGAACACAAAAAGGGGGAAGTAATATTTAGACACATTGTAAGCCCGTAATTATGGCTACGTTTGCGCCCTATTGCAGCTCTGTAGGTTGGGTCCCATTCAGGGCGAACACGAGCTTTGAAACAGTGCAGTGCCAAATACGAAAATATGCGAAACACCGTTCCTTTCAGTTACTGCAATATATCATGCCCATGTGAAATATTTTATTCATCATTATATGACCTAACAAGTCATTTTTTATAACAAGTGCATTTACAATATATTGCAGTGTAGCCCAATCAATGCTCTAAGGATTGAGCACGACGCATTAAGCTGAATTGGCTACGTGAATGCCCAGCTAAAAAGGGATGAGGTATGTGAGACATCGGCTGCGTAGGTCACCCTGGGTGAGGTCAGCGACAAAGTAAATAAACAGCGTGAAGAGTTTGATGGGAAAAGTACAGGGGACCTTATCAATGCCCCCAGATGAGAGGCAGGCTTGGATAAACAAATATCAATTAGAATAAGAGGCGTTTGGGGAGACCCTTCTTCTCAACCGCAGAACACATAAATGTGCACTGAATACTGATAAAGAGATCAAACCACGCTTCGTGCCGTAACGTCCCGAGAGTTAACAAGTAAAAAATAAAAAAAGAAGAAGCCTCTCCCTCTCTCTGATAATTACTCCGTTTAGTTCTTTCTCTCGGATTTGTTTTATAAATTATTTTTTTTTAAACGAGTGAGAACCTCGAGCCGTTTTCCTTCGAGAGCGCCTCGGCGAAGGAGTAGGGAGAGCACCGTAACGAGCAAGAAAAAAAAACCGTCTCAACAGGACGTCCTAATTGTTTTAGGACTCCGGGGATTTAACCGCGTTCTTTTGAAGAAAGAAAAACGGCAGTCGGGCGCCGGGATAAGCTCGCTGTGGTTTTTTTGGCCAGGTGACAAAATGGTGGGAACAAAAGCTCAACTGGAGCGCGTGGCACCCCGGAGAGGAAGACTCGGAGAGATTTTTCTGGAAGTCGCTGACTGGCCGAACTCTGAGCTTCCCTGTCATCCCCTGCCAAGTCCGTCCATCTCCCTTCCAAAGCGCAAAATGCATGAAATGGGGGAAAAAAAAACGCTGCCCAAACAAAAAAAAAGACATATTTCGCAAAACTTAACTTCTGTCTTTACACAGCCTGAAATAACATCCTCTTCTACATTTTAAATTAGCTTCAGTGGATGCCCTTTTTTTTTTTTACCAGAGGCAATTTGAATATCTCACATTTTATACTTTATATATTTACAGATCTGGATATTTACTGAAGAACTTTTGGTTTAGTACCTTGCCTAAGGGTGCAATGTGGCAGTATTCCACGCAAGATTAACATTAGCAATATTTTGGTTATAAAGACCAAATTCTTGAATTAGCCCGCAACAACATTAGCAAATCTTTAAAGACAGGCCATGTGCATGATCATTTTTCTAAGAGAAAAGTAACCAGCGATGAAAGCAGCAAGCGTTGTTGAATACCCGACCTACGGATCTCACAGAAGTGGGGGGTTTGGCAGTCTTACGCTCTTCAGGCTGCTGTGGTCAGGCTAGCTGAAAAGAGCATTGTTCACACAGACCACTCCACTGACGACTTGAACGCGCACGTGTCGTTCTCCCACCCGCGGAACGAGGAGAGAAGTGAATTCTGCGCGACTCGATCGTGGCACGGCAGAGCAGAAGGCTTCGGACGGAAAAGTCAATAATTCATCAAGGATGAACGAGGAGCAAGGGCAACCACAAACAACGATCCCCCCCCCCCCAGATGCAGGACTGCGACGGTTAGCTAAATCAAAGGAGACTGAAGTCCAAACACATGACTGCAGATCATCATGCAGGGCGGCAGTGTGGTATAATGGGTAAGTAAGTTGGTCTTGCGACCCAGAGGTTGCAGGTTCAAGTCCCCGCGAGGACACTGCCGTTGTACAAGGTACCTGACCTGCATTGCTTCAGTATATATATCCAGCTGTATAAATGAATGTAAATGCTGTGTAAAAAGTTCCATAAGTCGCTCTGGATAAGAGCGTCTGATAAGTGCCTGCAATGTAATTTAACTCGACACTCAGTCTCTGTAAGACAGAAGCCCACAGGCCAGCAGGCTCCACAGGCAGAGTCTCCAGGGCCCTGTGATGCTGGTGTAGCATCAGAATGAACGATTCTGAACCTTCGCCGGCCTCGTGTTTTACATCCTCCCCCCCCCCCCCCCGTCCTGATTTCTGGGCCGTTTCCACTGCAGACGCGTCCTGCTCGTTTACTGTCCGTGATCTGCAAACGCGAACAGCAATGCGAACACAGGCAGCGTTGCTGTGGTTCACAGAACCTGTTTTCCACCGAACGACAGAACGTACAAAACTGGACAGGGTACTGCTACATGGACATAGTGCGCACGCGCGGGCAAAACGCATGGAGAGTAAGCATTAATTGTTTGCAGTTTTGTTTCTTCTCTCTTTTAAATTAACTGCAAGCCTAAGCAAGACTTCTGAGTGCAGATAGTAAAGCCATACACTTTTCAGATGCCCGGTCATTAATTTGACTACAAGATTTGAGGGCATTAAACAGGGCTGTGTAGAGAACTGTCAGGAGCAGGTGCTTAAGGTGAGAAGGCGGTAAGCCAACCTACAGAAACTGGATTAGGTTTATGACACCCAGTTATGGTACAGAATATACTTTCCCCAAATGAAAATGAATGGGGAGCGGTGTAGAATAATGGCTAAGGAGTTGGTCTTGCAACCTAAAGGTCGCAGGTTTGATTCCCTGGTGGGACACTGCCGTTGTACCCTTGAGCAAAGGTACTTAACCTGCATTGCTCCAGTATATATCCAGCTGTATAAATGGATACAATGTAAGTCACTCTGGATAACAGCGTCTGCTAAATGCCTGCAAAACTAAAACTAATGACAGCATTAATGACAATAAAATAAGATAAAATTTTATTGTCCCGAAGGAAATTTGTTTTAGACACATCTGGTGCTTGCTGTACGAAGACATAATGACACACAATAGGACAGACAGCACAATTGCACATTGCTCATTATACATACATTTAAGACAGGTACCTACAATGCATACAGCACATGCATACATTATATACATAATACACAAATTGCACAATGCAGCAGACCTCCTAGCTCCTAACCTTACTGCTATTCAGAGCTTTGACAGTAATAATGCAAATACGATTTTTTAAAATAGAATCAAAGGAGAACGTCGGGCACTTTGGCCAAATGGGCAGCTGCAGGTGCTTGACCCCAATGCCCACAGCCCCCATCCCCCCCCCTCCCCAAACGTACCAGGAATTAAATATTCTGAATACGCATGCTGTGCACCTGTTCTGTTCACACAACCCTGCTGATGTTAAGCCCTCTAGTGGAGACAAATGCCAATTATAGAATAACACTGCCTGTGTAGCATAAACCTGAACTGTTTAATTTTTTTATTATTTTTTATTATGCTGAAATCAAATCAAGGTCAGCAGCAATAACAGAACTATGCACAAGGGATAGTTAGATCAGTTCTTGTTCATGCTGAACAGTGATCCATCGCCAAAACAATAAACAGATACAATAAGACTTAGAGGCGAAAATAAATGTTTTAGTTTGAATATTAGTTTTTCTTAGGGGGAGGGCGGGGCGGGGGCAGGCAGAGGGGACCTGGATTGGAAGAAGGGCTACAGAAGCATTTCCAAAAGAATAATGAGTTCATTTCATTGTTCCAAGATAATTATACTTAGAAGACTTACAGTAGAAGTCTGTGGAATAACAATTACTGTGTCCTAGTTTTATGTAATTAAAGCAGCATGCTTACAGCACTGGATTTAGACTTCTAACCCCCCCCCCCCCCTCGATGAAAGAAAAACAACACGCATTTTAAATGCTGAGGAAAAATAAACAGAGACCTTTCTGTATAGCAAGGCCAATAATTTATTCAGTTTTCACTGGAGAAGTCCAACAAGCCAGTTCCAGGATCCTTACACTGTATCTGCCTGTGGGGTCCCCAAAAATGACTCCCCAAACATTTCAGTCGTCATAATTACACCTGATGGATGTTTCATGTGCAGGGGGGTGTCAGGAGATCGGCTAAACAGACATTACTAATTCATAAAGATCTCCCGAGGGACGTCTGGAGACGCAGAAACCCCCGGCACACCATCGCCGTGACAACGTTCCCCGCCGGACAGCCCAGTGAAGCGCGCGCAAGGCGTCAGCGCTTCGTCACAGAGCGTCCGAGCTCCTTCAGCAGCTCCATCTCCCGGCTGCTGCATCGGTGTAGCCGAGGCGGAGACACAACTCCTCTCTATTTTTAATCGCAGTACCGCGCTCATTCAAGGCATCGGGTTCTCCCCTCTCGCATACGGCCTGCGGATCTCTGTTAGCCAGTGAACGTTTGAGAGGGTCCCCCGATCCAATTTGATTAACGTATTAATTTAGATACCCCTAATGGGAATCCCTCGATAATATTTGTGCTTCTCGACTTTCAAAAGCCGCGTCTGTCTGCGTATTGCACGCGCGCACACTCAAGTGTGAACGCGCCAAAAGCGTGCACGCACCACACACACACACACACACACACACACACACACACACACTGGCAAAACCGACCTCGGCTAAAACAGCCCTGTTTCTGATACGTTCTCCCCATAAGTCCAGAGGCTGATAAGGCTCCGCCCGTTCCCCCCTGTCCGCTCCCGAAGGACGCGGGAGCGTTCGTTACGAGATTAAGACGGACCCTGGACGCATTAAAAGTCACGTCAGAGCGCCACGAGATTAGACCCGCGGCCACAGGCCCGAGCGCGTTTCTTTATCTGAGGCAGAAGAGAGAGAGAGAGAGGAAAAGAGAAAGAAGAGAAAATTACTTTTCCACTTTTCGAACAAAACAATGTTAGAGGGGAGGAAGAAAAATGTGCAGGAGAGTTAGGGTTTTATGACTTTTGGGTGGAAAAAAATAAATAAAACGTCTGATTAATAAATCAGTTCTGGAAGAGGGAGAGAGGAAGAGTGTGAGAGGGCTAGAGATAGATAGATAGATAGACAGATAGATGGACAGATAAACAGAGACAGAGAAAGAGAGAGAGAAAAGGAGAGTAAGAGAACGGGGACAAAGCCACTTTAATCTTAAATCTTCCACCATCTTCTCTGCATCGATCATCTTTCCTTCATCTCAGGCTTCTAAGGGCAAAATATTGCCTTTAAAAAAAAAAAAACGATTTTCACATGGATCAATAGGTGCCTTTATTTCACATTTTATAAGGGCTACTTCAGGCAGCCTGATGGTTTCGTAAGTGGATTTATGCGGCTCATGTTGGTTGGTCTTCAATGCGATACTCATTTGTAGAGTCAAAATTGTTCTGCTGAACGAAGCTATCCAACGGCATCCTGGGATTTCATATTTCAGCTCGTCTGTTACTTTGCGAAGACAGGAGAAAGATGATACGCAAAGACATAGCAGCAGCAAATACAGATGCCTGGAGAACATGCAGTCGATTGCAAAAAAAATCGAAAGAAAAAAACACAAAAAAGCAAAAAAAACAAAAAAACAAAGAACCCCACCCCTAAAACCTAAATACGTACAGACAGTTAATTTCTGGAAAGAGCGGAAGAGTGTGTCGCAAACATCGCGGGTGAAAACCAAATCAGAAGAGGAACCTTACAGGCGTCGGTTACGCGGCCCGGAGGACAGGCATCGCTGTCGCGCGACGCTAATAGGTCGCTTCGCTCCATTTCCTCCCCAGCTTGCGGCCCGTACTTAAGAGGGGAAATTGATGTTCCCGAAACAAAAACACGAGGCCGGGAAAACCTCTCAAAATACGGGCGGCGGCATCTCCCGAATTCGCGATTCGTACGCCCGCTAATTACCTTCGGTGGCGCGCTCGCAGTTTTCGCAGAGTACGCCGGTCGGGCGTTCGAACCGCAAAACGTAGCGGCGACGGCGAGGAGAGGGGTGAGCCGTCACAAACCCGCCGCGCTCCGAAGACGCGTTCGAGCCCAGAGGGAGGGCCCGCTTCTGCGTTCGTCACGCAAAGTTTAAACACAGCCGCTGTCGCTAGCGCCGCCAGTCCTCCTTATCCTTTTTGGAAACTCAACCGCCCTCTCACTGCATCATCACGCGATGCAGAGCAGCGAAATACAGGTACGGTTAAAATGTGTGAGAGGGATCCGTGAAAAACAGTGAACATCAGTGGAAAAGCTAATGCACTTGTTGTACGTCGCTCTGGATAAGAGCGTCTGCTAAATGCCTGTAATGTAATGTAATGCCTGTATGTAATGTAATGTAATGAAAAACAGTGATTATTTAATTCAATATTTCATTGATATCTTAAACCCCTGCCACAAATGAAAAATCTCAAAATTTTTCTTTCTTTTTTATTTATATATTTTGTATTTTTTTGAAATAAAAAGATTTTTTATACGTTTGAATATACATTTTTTTTTTTTATACGTCTGAATGTGTAACCGTGGAGACGAAAGACGTGGGGGCTATTTTGTTGACTGCACCCAATTAAGCATAACCCACACTACCGTGCGTGAGGAACCGGGCAAACTACCATTAGGGGGGGGAGGATAATGCGTGACTAAGCTTGACTTGAGAAGTACAAACACCTACCGTAGTCTCAAAAGGAAGACTAGAGAGAGAAAAAAAACACTTCCCTGCCATCCTGTCCTTTATTTTCTCGAGAAATAAATAATAAACAAGAAACACTTTTTTTTCCCCCCACTTTATTTTCTCCCCGTGCTGCCGTGTGCGTGACCTTCCAGTCAGCCCGCAGTCAGAGGTGAAACACTCCTTCAGCACGGTGACACCCGGGCCACCACGGAGTTCAACCGGACAGGGATTTTAAAAATCTCCCTGTACCCGCTTTTGACGGCCCTCCGTCCTCGAGGCTGTAGACCAATCAAAACGAGCTGAATCCGATAGGCTCGCTCATAACCTCGGATAAAACATTTTTTAAAAAGTGTTTCTTGTTTATAGCGCCCCTGGAGCGCCACTGGCGACAATATGCTGCATGTGTGAGCTGCTCTGGGCCCGAACTGGATCTTCGCCTCCCATAAAGCGCCAGAAATGAAATTAGACCATTGATCTGATTGAAGGGGAACGCGGGAGGAAAAAAAAAAAATGGAAAGAGCAGCGCATCCGGGATGCTTCTCGCGCTTATCGCCAGCGTCGTCCGGAGGCTTTACTTCCACGGTCGTCGCCGCTTGCCATTCCTGTCACGGGGCGGGGAGGGTGGCGGGGGGGGGAGGTGAGGGGGTGCAGATGAAAGGTGTGATCCGTGCCAGGGCCAGAGCGGAAAACCGGTAATTAATGCGCCAAAGCACGTTTCACTTCCCGTTAACGGCGAAATCGTTTCGAAGTGAGTCAGTAGATAAAGAGATCGCCGGGGTCAAAGGTGGGGCGGCCGCCACAGCGTCACGCTCCAAGACGGCCCCGCCCGCTGAATCCTCCTCCTCCTCCTCTTCCTCCTCCTCCTCCTCCGTCGTTATTCCTCAGTTGGGGCTCAAGCAGACATCTCCAGCTCGCGTTGGCGACGAAGCGGACGGCGCACCCGAGGGGGGGGGGGCGACCGGGTCATCGGGGGAGGAGAGGCCACAGCGAAACCAAGCGAGAGAAGAGACGGCAAAAAAAGGGTTGGTTAAAGCCGAAAACCCAAAAAAAACCCTGAAAGCTCCTTTCAGGACACCTGCAGGCGTTTACCCCTGGATACCGTCCCCGCCTAGGCCATTTATTCTGCACCGTGCCTGACTGCCGACGGCACTTTGGGGAGGGGGGGGGAAGCCATTACCGTTTGGCCGACGGACGTGGGGAATGAAAGCGTGGATGAGGTCGACTGTTTAGAGTTGAGAAGAACCCAAGCAGAGGAGATGAGGACACGGGTGGGGTGGGGGGACAGGGGGTGGCTGGGTGGGGGGGGTCAGAAAGCAAGTCGGCCCTCAGCGACAACGCGGGGCGACTCAGAACCCATTACCGCCGCGCTTCTGTCAAGCGGCTCAAAAAAGGCGGGAAAATGTGCTGAGGAGGGGAAACTGTTCGCCCTCCATCCGACGGCCCAAATCGACCGCGACCCCTCGCCCTGGCACCCTACCCCACCTCTCACCTCACCTCGACAGTCACTTTTGTTTAACTGACTGGGGGGAGCAGAAAGGGTTTGGGGCGGGGGGGGTGGGGGGTGGGGGTTGTCAGAGCAAAACACTGCAAGACAAAAGTGCCGGTTTGTGTCAGCCCCCCCCTCTCCAGCTCACCCACATGACTGAATGCAGCGAAGGCACTGGCTATTTTAAACTGCCCGCGAACAGCTCCGATTGGCTGTCACAGTAAACAAGGCCGTTGCAGGAAATCAATGAGTCGCCTTGTTTATTCGCCTTCTTGAGCTCTGAACGACCCTTGTTTGCTTTTTTTTTTTTTAAATGCAACTGCCGCACTGCACAAAATTTAAATGCGTCAGTAATCCTTCACCCACCATCACTGGTGTTTAATTGTACAGCTCTAAGTCAACGCCCGTGGGATTTCGTATCAAAAGCAGTAAATCAGCGTGAAAAGATGCTTATCCAAAATCCGCCCCAGCACAAGCTGCGCCTTTGAGTCCTCAATAATTTGAAGTGCATCACGAAACCTCAAATATCCTGTTTTCTTGCCGAAACATTTCCCGCTCGCAAATTCTGTCTACAAAAAAAAGTCTTCAGAAACTGTAAAGCCAACTACCCTATTCAGTTGAATTTGTAAACATCGTTTTTTTACAGCACACATTAATGAAACAAGACTACTGGAGACAAACTACAGAAGGAAGAACTGAAGTTTAGGGTCAAGGTGTTATTTGGGGGCTTAAGGATATAATACGATTAAATAATGTGACCGATATCGTAAATAGATCCAAATTATGTTTTTTTTTTTTTTAAGTTAGATGGTCTAAGAGAAGCAAAACCATTCGACCATGCCAAGCCATATAAGAAACCCAGACATTACATTACATTTATTCAGCAGGCGCCTTTATCCAAAGCGACGTACACAACTGCATTGTCATTGGACAACTACAAAACACCGGTCTCAATAAGGTACAAAAATTGAGAGGTGCAGACAGGAGTACAAGAGAGATACCGTCAGTCTGTCTTGTCTGTGAAGAAGAAAGATGGTGACAAATAAACAAAGATCCGTCTAATCCACTCAGCCTCTCGGAGAGGATGACATACGAGGGAACAAGCACTCCACCGTTCTTCAGTAAAGGGCCAGAGCAGGTGAGACCGCAAAAATAATCGAAAGGACGGATCTACAGGAAGACCAAGCGAGCTTTCGGTCTCATCCAAGCAGCTGCAGTCGCTCCTCGGTGCATTTCAACATGAAACCATGAAAGTGTTTCAAAATGAGTCACGTACTGCGCGAGAACACATTGCATTTGTTGTTGTTTGTTTGTTTTAAACCCCTCAGATGAAAACTTGGCTCTGGCTCTGATAGCTTACTGAAATTAGTAAGCACTTCGGGGTTCGGAGCAGATATTTTTGCGTTTGTTTTGTGACCAGAGAGCCTGCCGTGCATAAACTAGGCAGGCTTGCGGCGGGGGGGCGGGGGGGTGGGGAAGCCCAGGCGGAAGGTTCCGGCTGATTGGCCAAGCGCCCCAGGGCAGAGCACGCGCTCCGGACGCCCGTCTGGCTGGTTTTGGCTTCGCCTCCCCCGGGGTCCAGACCTGAGCTGAGTAACCTGCTGGGCTCTCCGCGGAAAAAGACTGCAGGGCAACAATAGCTGCCGTGACAGCGCCGCCAGGCCAAGCTTGGTGGGGGGGGGAGAGGCGGGGGGGGACTGGGTCAAGCATGGCCTTTGTCTGCCGGCTGTTGCTGTCTGGCCGACAACAGTTTTGAGGACAATGGGACGGCACAGATTGGGAGCGGGGCCGCCTGTGACACCCGCAGTCCCTGGGGGCCCCGGCCAAGCCACTCTAGAGCAGCCAATCAGGACAGGACAGGTAGGCCAACGTTTTCCATTACAAAGCTGTATATAGACGCTACATTAGCACAAAACCCTCCAGTTAAAAAATGAGCCTTCTTCAATTGCAACTGTAGGTAGAAAACCCTTCAGTCAGATACTTCAGCGTGAAGTAGAACATTGGTAATTACACTGCGCTGAACATTTTTTGGCTGTACTTTAAAACGAGTTTTCGCATGGCCCTTTTTGAACCTCCTGTCTGACGTGGACAGTGGCTGCCTCGTTTTTAGAAGGAGAACTCAATTAACCTGATTGCGATTATTTTTATAAAGATTTTATAAAGACTTTCTTCGAATGTTGGTGTTCTAGAACTCCATTGCTTTCAATTACCATCAGCATTAGAATGTTCCGTTAGGAACAATCTAATCATACATTTGGGGTTAAAATTCATTGCGGGGAATGGGCGGTGACTGGCTCTGGGACAAGAGGCGCCTAGCCCAAATAACGGATTAGGGCAGGCCAGCGGGGTCAAGACGCTGCACCCCACCGTCCAAACACCCCCCCTTACCCCCGTCAGCTGGGCCTGCCCCAGTTCATCCCGCCCCCATCCCAGCCATTCACAAGGGAACGAAAGTTAAACCAACCCTCCAACCCACCAACCATCCCAACAGCTACCAGCGAGCCAGGACAGACGGTTTCTGGGCATGAGTCAGCATTCTTCATGGTACCATAGGAACCAAGGCAGGCGGCCAGCAACGGCAGCCGATTACCACGGCACCAAGGCAGACAGGAGCCAAATCGGTCCAGTCTTTCAAAGAGAACGACATCAACAGCCCAGAAAAGCAGCAACAACAAAAAAAAAAACTGGTTTCTGGCTCTCGTGTTCGAGATTCGGTTTAAATAAACATGCATGGGTCGGGTCCAGCTTCATAAATAACTCACGATAAATCAAACAATAAATCTGACAGCGGCGACGGGAAGGCCAAACAGAGCTTGAATTCCGGTGCAATTAAAAAAAAAAAATTTTTTAAACGTGTTTCAAATGCGGAGCGTGTGTTTGCATTTGGGGGGGTCAGCACATTGGTCGACTTCTGAACAGCTCACCGTTGGTTCCTTTAACCTTTTGCTTCCTGCACCTTTTACACCGCGAAGCCCACCGCCCGTGGAAGTGGGGGATGGTTCCCAGGACGCGCACGCCTGCCCTCTGATTGGCTCAAATAAAGGGCTGGTTGCCGATGCCCACCCCGAAAACACGGAGGACTGGGACCTGGCGCCGGGCCAAGGTTGTCCTGGACCAGCCTGAATTCCGGGGCTGCCCGCTGGCCTGTCAGTACAGCCCCTTTTCTGCAGCATAGAGGGGCCTGACACACACCATGATATTTCGCAAAGGATAGAGAGAGAGCGCTGTATCAACCTGGCAACCAAGGACATTCACGTGGGTGTGGTTTTTTTTAAGCCGGTGAAATGTACTTGCTCCCCATACACCATAAGGTCACGCTTTTTTTTGCTTTCGGATGATGCTGACAATAATATTTTTGTTCCATTTAAAAAAATTTTTTTTTTTTTTTTTTAAAGAAATTGAAATCCTTGTGCATTTATGTCTTTTTTCCCCCCATGAAGCCAGTTCTGTCAGCGTGACCCAGAGCAGCCGGTCCTCTGTGTCACACCTCGTTAGAGGATGACGAGTCGCTGGGACACGGGTGCTAAATACAGTGAGAAACGGCTTTCGGGAGAAAGAAGCCGCGTACGGTTTTAGAAAAGGGACGGAGGAATTGAGACGAGGGGTGGAAATCTTATTACCAAAGAGGCACGCGGTTGCGCGGATGGTTCCCATAGAGACACACGCGGAACGACGCCGTCCCGCTCGTCCGCTGGGGGGGGGGGGGGGGGTGGGGTAACGGAAAGGACAAGCGAACAGCGAACGCCGCGGAGGTGGTGCTGTGCGGCGCATCGAGGGAAAACGCGGGCGCCGTGCGCACGAACACCGAGAAGAACCGCTTTCGGTGCCCTTGGGCAAGCACACTGCAAAATGAACGTACCTTGACAGCGCCTAGCAACGCGCTAACGAGAAGGACGTTCTTCTTCGCCTCCCTCAAGTCCAGACGGCTCTGCTTTGAAGCTCCTCCCCCTCGGATGAAAGGGTGTCAGACACCGTCGCCTGGGTCTGACTTTTTTTCGCGCGCCCCGTCTCGATATTTCGGCAGGCGCGTCTTCATTATCCGCCCCCCCGATCGGTGCTGGGGCTTCTCGGAATGTTAATTTGAAACGTCCCCTTTCCAGGCCTCAGAATAATGGAGTCGTCCCGTCGCGGAGTCCGATCTCGTTAGCCGCATCAATTCCAAATTTCGACGGCGCCGATTTGCTGCCAGTTTCATTTAAATAAAGATATTGGAGCCGTGTCCAGCCGGCTAAAAACGCCGGCAGTAAAACGGCAATGAAGTTTGATTTACCGTAACCTACCTCACCCTGTCGGTGCCAACACGCGATCAAACATGAATTACCGCTTCGTTTAAACGCACATCGTTTAAATATATATATATCGCACAAGAAAAGTTCTGAACTTGTTAGAGTAACAACGAGGTAAAGCATTTTTGGCTACACGTTTGCCGATTAGCAAACCGTTGGGAGCTCGAAAGGAAGTCGGTTTTGAGCGTTTCGGCTTCGCTAGACCTCACAGAAACTAGCGGCACAAGAGAAAACAAGAAGAGAGGCTGAGAGTGAGACCTGCGGTGTGCCAGTTACATTTAGCAGGTGCTCTTATCCAGAGTGACTTACACAACTTTTTAATCCATTTAATACAGCTGAAATGTACCGAGGCGATTCAGGCTGGGTGCCTTGCTCGGGGGGTACAATGGCAGTGCCCGACCTGGGAATCCAACCTGGGACCTTTTTGGTTACAAGCCCAGTCCTTTACCCACTATGCTACACTACCACCCAACAGCCACTTAGCAAACATGGGCAGAAGTATTTCTCTCACAGATAAATATGGGCGAGGTCAGGTCAGGAGCGGCCATTTCCTCTAGCCTCTAGGACGGAATGTGGCACAGTGGGTAAGGAACTGGGCTTGTAACCGAAAGGTCGCAGGTTCGATTCCCGGGTAAGGACACTGCCGTTGTACCCTTGAGCAAGGTCCTTAACCAGAATTGCAGTATATATCCAGCTGTATAAATGGATGCAGTGTAAAATGCTATGTAAAAGTTGTGCTAAACGCCTGTAATGTAATGTAGCTTCGTGACCGATTTCTCACGCAGTGACCTGGAACAGTTTGCTCGTTAACATCTCGACAGGCTGGCAAACTGCTGAGCTTCTCCTCGCAGGCCGGTACTCCGTGCTCCGGCGGGTCGGCCCCCTCCTCTTCCGTCACCTCGGATTCTTTCGGTACCCAGAAGCCCCTCCTTTGATATCTTCCCCTTCTCCGCCAGCGCAGCCGGAACGAAGCAGAAGTTCAGCGGCCGTGCCGTCTGCATTTCTTTCTCTCCGCCTCTCCCGCCATTTTCTCCTTTCTTTCTTTTCACCGTCTGGCGCTCCAGGGGCCGATTTCTTCCTTCTCTCTCCCTCCCTTTCATTTGACGACTCCGACTTCCTCCCCTCTGGATGTCTCGGCTTTAAATTGAACAAACTTTCCGTTTCGTTACGGAGTAGAATAAAAGACATTGAGAGAGGAAGGGAGTGTGTGTGAGAGAGATGGAGAGAGAGAGAGAGAGAGAAACAGAGAGAGGGAGGGAGAGATGGAGAAAGACAGAGAGAGGGAGGGAGAGACCGGGAGAGAGACAGAGATTGAGGGAGAGAGTCAGAGAGATGAGGAGAGAGAGAGAGAGAGGGAGAGACAGGGAGAGAGAGAGACAGAGAGATGGAGAGAGAAGGAGAAAGAAGACGGAGGGAGAGATTGGGGGAGAGAGAGAGAGAGAGGGAGGGAGAGACAAGGGAGTGAGAGAGACAGAGAGAGAGAGACATTGTAGACGTCTGAAGTTTAATCGCGAGCAGGCAGCAAAAGAAGAAGCCAATTACCCATGCACCCCACCCCAGGGCGAAGAGACTCCCGAACTCCACCAGCCTGCACCACCACCGATAAACCCGCCCCCCCAACCCACCTCCGCCCACCTCCAGCACCAGCACCAGCACCACCCCCATCATTTCCCCCGTCGCCCTCCTTCCACCAGTCTCCTCAGCAGAACCCGTTCTGTGTGAGGAGCCGGCACAAAATGGCCGCCCCTGTGCAGGTGGCCACAGCAGACGGGGGGGGGGACCGGAAAACATGAACCTGGAATGGAGCCGGAATGGCTGACAAACGCCAGGGGCTGAAACTGTCCTTCCCAGAAACGCGCCGCAGGTGTCAATCTTCCAAAATCCAGACAGAACACCGGACCTATGCGTTCATTTAATATAACGCGGGATTTCACGAATTTCACGAGTAATAATAGCACAGAGAGGCAAAGTGAGGAGTTTGCACGCCCCCGTACGAAGTCACGGTTCCCATAATTCACAGCTCCTCTCTGTGAGTGTCCGCAAACGGCATCGAAGTGACCTGAGAACGTTCCGTGCGTCGTTTCGAAAGTGCCCGAACACCAACGCCCCCTCTCCTTCTCTTCCGAAATGTTCCTTACCCTCCGGGGGGGTGTGGGAGGGTTCCTTCTCCCTCCTTTCGAATTACGTGGAAACACACTTAAGACTTCCTCCGAGCCGTCATTAAAATCCCATTTGGAGAGCGGCGTGCCCATTAGGCGCAGTAAAGGGAGGATATTAAAAGCACTGCAGGCCCCTGAATGGCACATTACTGGTCGTTGTGGATTTCGGGGAGGACACGGTTGCCAGAAGAACACGCCCGGAGCCGAGGAGGGGCGGGGGGGGTGTGGGGTAGGCAGCCTAAAAAGTCGTACTCCGCTCTCGATGCTTCAGCGGTGTTGATCGTGCATCTCGATCCCCTGCGGCACCGCGGCCGGAGGTGGCGCACGCGTGGGCCACACAGAGCCACAGCTAGCCTGGCGCTAGCCCGTGAGCCGCTGGCTGCTTTACTGATGCCCACAAGCCAGCTAGCCTGGCGCACACGCTAGTGCTCCCGGATGCCACAGAGCCACAGCTAGCCTGGCGCTAGCCTGTGAGCTGCTGGCTGCTTTACTCCGGATGGCCCACACAGAGCCACAGCTAGCCTGGCGCTAGCCCGTTAGCTGCTGGCTGCTTTACTCCGGATGGCCCACACAGAGCCACAGCTAGCCTGGCGCTAGCCCGTGAGCCGCTGGCTGCTTTGCACCGGATGGCCCACACAGAGCCACAGCTAGCCTGGCGCTAGCCCGTGAGCCGCTGGCTGCTTTGCTCCGGATGGCCCACACAGAGCCACAGCTAGCCTGGCGCTAGCCCGTTAGCCGCTGGCTGCTTTGCACCGGATGGGCCACACAGAGCCACAGCTAGCCTGGCGCTAGCCCGCGAGCCACTGGCTGCTTTGCACCGGATGGGCCACACAGAGCCACAGCTAGCCTGGCGCTAGCCCGTGAGCCACTGACTGCTTTGCGCCGGATGGGCCACACAGAGCCACAGCTAGCCTGGCGCTAGCCTGTGAGCCGCTGGCTGCTTTGCACCGGATTAATTAATTCACAAATTAATTTGTTGTAACAAAATGTTATCGAATAACTGGTTGAAAGGCTTATTAATTCACTTGTTACTGTCTTTCCATTTCCATAAGCAATCTGTCCATGTCACCATGCATCCAGGAATAGCTCTTGCAGTGCACAGCCAGTGTGATTATGTTCACCGAATACATCCTTCTTCGATAGCTGGACACTCTAAATTGCCCATGGGTATAAGCGTGTGAGTGAATGGTGTGTGTGCCCTGCGATAGACTGGCGGCCTGTCCTCTCGCCCCAATGCATGCTGGGATAGGCTCTGGCACCCCCCCCCCCCCGGCGACCTTGACCAGGATTAGCGGGCATAGATAATGGACGGATCCATCTCTGACTCGTCCCTCCTTACATGTTAACACACGCATGTAATGCATTTGCGCCCATCTTTTCTGTCATCCTTTTCGCCGGCTTCCTCAAGGTCAAACTGTCGCGTGTCCCGCAGACACAAACGGGCCAATTCGCTTCCGGTGAAGGTGGCGAGGGTCACGTTTCCTTCCCTCTTTAATGAAGCAACCCAAACGGCCCCCCTGTCACGTCATGGCAGCCTGTTAGCACCTTCTGGGGGCGGCAGGGTGACCGAGATGGGACGGAGGGAGGGAGGGAGGGAAGAAAGAAAAGGGCTCAAAGTAGGCCCAGTCAGCCAGTAAAACGGCTGAGACTCGATCCGGTGACTACAGAATAATTATCGACTGAGCCACTCGAGATCCCTGAAAATATCTGGTTATTAATATCTAGTGCTCCCGGAGTAAAGTTTTCCATTATCAGACTTTTTTTCTTTTTTCTTTTTTACTTCTACATCATTATAATCAAAAACGTTCAGCGCACACCTCCAACGTCAGATTCAAAGGCTTACCGTGTAATTGATCGTATTTCCATTTTCAGGTTTGCACTTACTTCTCTCTTATTTTCATTTATAACACTGATCCCACGGTGTGATGAAAGCCCAAGATAGATTATATGCCCCAGATAATCAAAATGACAATAAGGATGAATATGTAATGGAAATAAGGTCTACATTATCATCTTCGTAGCACAAGACCTGATCTTGAGCCAATCGCACACCTTTAATTATTTCCTATTATCCACTTATAAGGCTGGATAGAGGGTGAAGCAATTCAGATCTAGCACCTTGCTCACAAAGTCGGTATGAAAGACACTTCCATATGTGGGTGTCAAACTCGCAACCTCCTGGTGACTGACTTATGCTGTAGGGGGAAAATGCATCATCTTTCTGGTCTGACCCTGTCTGGTCTGTCTCTACTTCCTGTACCATCTCTGGAAAATATACCAGGTCATTATCGTAGAATGGACTTCAAACGTCAGGCTGAAGACAAGCATTGCTTTCTCGGTAGACAAATTTAATTTTTGGCTATACTACACAGCCATAGGTGAAGGTGTGTGGGAGTGTGTGTAGGAGTGTATGTGAGGGAGAGAGTGAGTGTGTGTGTGTGTGTGCTTGTGGGTATGTGTGTACGCAGGTGTGTATGTGTGCGCATGCGGGTGTGTGTGTGTGTGTACGCAGGTGTGTGTGTGTGTGTGTGTGTGTGGAGGTGGAGAGGAATCGCCGTCTGACTAATGCTTCCTGACAAAATCTCCTCCTTGCTTTGAGTTATTCAAACAGCCATCCGTCTCCCGAGGTGTGTCCGCACTGAAAAGCAGATGCATCAATGCCATTATATGTAAACGACTTCACCCAGACGTGCTCACATACGGCACCCACTCACACACACGCTCGCATATCACAAAAATAGCTCTGGGATATGAAGGGTATGGATGGCTAGGGCATCCTGCAGCATAAAAAACGGTGATATGGAAAGAGAGAGAAGAGAAGAAAAAATTCCTTCGACTTGGAGTCGGTCTTTCCTCTCTTTAACCCCCTTCAGCAGAAAGGGCCAAAGTTCATAAATAAACCTAAATTGGAAACCTCAGCTCAACCAAAATTGTTCTTATCACCGCAGTCGGTGCTTCAGAGTTGGTAGTTTCAAGGGTTATTAAACGGTTTTGTAATGCGTTTGACCTCTAATAAACAGTCTTTTGGCATTCAAAGTGTCTCAACTGGGCGAAAAAAAGGATTTGGAGTATGTTTAATTTTTAATGCAGTAGTTACACTACACTCAGTCACGCGGGCTCCATTGAGCACAGAACTCTGGGTTCTGGCTTGGCTGTGTTTGGAACACTCCCAGTATTCTGGGTTCTGGCTTGGCTGTGTTTGGAAGACTCCCAGTACTCTGGGTTCTGGCTTGGCTGTGTTTTGAACACTCCCAGTACTCTGGGTTCTGGCTTGGCTGTGTTTGGAACACTCCCAGTACTCTGGGTTCTGGCTTGGCTGTGTTTGGAACACTCCCAGTACTCTGGGTTCTGGCTTGGCTGTGTTTGGAACACTCCCAGTACTCTGGGTTCTGGCTTGGCTGTGTTTGGAACACTCCCAGTACTCTGGGTTCTGGCCTGGCTGTGTTTGGAACACTCCCAGTACTCTGGGTTCTGGCTTGGCTGTGTTTGGAACACTCCCAGTACTCTGGGTTCTGGCTTGGCTGTGTTTTGGACACTAACTTGTTCGGGTTGCTGTGTTTTTTCAGACTCATTGTGCCTCCTTCAGCCCTTATAGTTACAGAACATTTTGCTCAACGCTTCTCCCCTTGTCTCCAACTCTGCTTTTCTCCCTTGTCTCCACCTCTTCTTTCCAGTCTCCACCTCTGTCTTCCAGGATTCTCTCTCTCCGTTTGGCTCTCTCTCTCCTCCTCCTCTCTGAGCAGATAGCACCTAGGTGACATCTCACGCCTCAGTCCCATCGTATTATTTTTCACAAACTAAATAAATAATCATGTTTCATGCTGTTATATTTGATTGTATCACTGCAGAGATAGCAGAGAAAGGGAGGGAGAGAAATAAAGAGAGGGAGACAGAGATAGAGAGATAGAGAGAGAGAGAGAGAGAGAGAGAGAGAGAGACCTGGAGAAGGTGCAAAGCCAGTGGCATTATTTAATTTGTTTTTGCATAAACACGTGAAAATTTATTTTACGCCTGTCAGTGGAAACACACTCTTTCATTGTGCGTTATTTCAAAACTCATTTTTGAGATTTACTTGCTACTGTTAAAGCTTTGACAATGCATTAAATGAAAAAGCGTCATGCCAATAAAATGCACGACACTGAAACTGGGACATTAAAATGAAAGAGAGAGAGAAAGAGGAGAAGGTGTCCCCTGGATCCAAACTTACTACT
>NC_057940.1:52751071-52768571 GCF_018555375.3 Anguilla rostrata | reverse complement strand
TGCTTGTGTAATTAACGGAAATGAATTCTGTCTGTGTCACATGACCCTGTTTAAACAAAGGTGTTTGTGGTGAAAGTGGAGTCGCGGTGTGGCTTTCACGCCGCCCTTTGCTGTGTGTCGTCTTGTATAAAACAGGAGATGGGATCATGGTAGAGGAAAAGCAATGGAGTGGAGTAAGCAGTGATACAGGTGGAGGCTCCACGGTTTCCCTGCTCATCTTTACTCCACCTGGGTCCAAAAGGCAGCATTCACTCAATTTAGTGACAATTAACCCTTTTAAGAGTAGGCTTTTTGGAATGTTTTTTTTAAATTCAGTGTTCTAGAACTCCATTGCTTTCAGTTGCCAGTTGTGATTGTGACATCAGCATTAGAATGTTCAGTTAAGAACATTCTGATCATGTAGGCCTATTTGTGATCTCACACCATAAAGGGTCTGCAAGATATTTGACGGCCGGGGACGCAAAGCAAATGCTCCCACACCCTTACCCCCGAAGCCGTTTCGAGAGTTACTGAACCGAAAAACGATTCGGACCCGTTAGTTAGACACGCTTTGCTTTTATGTTGTGGAGGCATATCTTCACAAGGCATCGGTGGCTAACCTTAACTCTAGAAACCTGCTCGTTGTGTATGCTCAGGGAGTTTCCCTCGAGTGAAATAGTTACACTGCCGCAAAATGGCTCCCCTCTGTTCTGTGTTTGCAGCTTTGAACGGCATTGAACACAGAAAGTGCAGCAAACATTTACCAAAATATGAGAATTGACTGTTTTGAAGACACAATGTCCAATCGGTTGTTTTACACGAGAGGGCCACCTTGTTTGCCTCAAAGAAGAAAAAAAAAATTAACGTGCTAATGGCTGTGTTCCATTAGAGGGCGATCTAGGATGACGCTAATTGTTAGCCTCAGTCTAATCGTTTAAAGGGACATGTGCAGTTTAGTACTGGGAGGGGCTAAGTGTGACTGTGTTCACCCCACCTTGTACTCTTTGTTCATTTTGTTTTTGTTGATTTGTATTCCTTTTTTTAAAACATATATTTATGAATGACGTACGAGAGTTTAAGTACGCGTTCGTGCCCTGCTCTCAAGAATTGAAGTTGCGTGCATTTCGGGAAAGTTGTCTTTGCTCATTGTGTACAGCTTATTACCGGATCGGACCAATTCATTCTGCGTAATTGGATGAAATTGGAACAAGCACACGTCTGCCCTCATTGAACCTCATTGCTTTACTGGTGGATTCTTTTTTAATTTAAAAAAAAAAAGAAAAAGGCTCTGATGTGCCCGTACAGTTTCCTGCTGTGAATGTGAAATCAGTAGCCCGTATGCTTATCGGACCGCACTGCACAAGACCAAATGTAATGGTCTTGATGTCCCTAGCTTGTGGGAGTATGGCCTGGGGTGGGCAATTAGTAAAAGCTCCACGTCCTGGAAAGTCACATGACGTGGAGCTTTTCCGTTTGTCTTGGCTATTCATATTTTGTTAATATTTCTACAGGATTTCACTGCTTGGAATAGGCTAACAGGTGTCCCAGGACGGGTACTGCTTGACCCTTCGCACCTTAGCCTGACTGAGGGGAGTGGTCTTTTGTCTGTCACGGGTGACTTAGGCCCCTCCCCCTTCACAAGCTTTTCAAAACGGGACTGGAGTAATTGAGTTTTTAACCACTGTGAATGAAGTTCAGCTGTTTGTGCTGAGCTCGATGCTGATGTGTGTGTCCAGTTGTGTTAACAGATTTTCAATTCTTGGATCAACGCCTGATTTTAATTTGTACATGAGTTGTTGTTTTTTTTTGTTTCTCCAACTTAAAGGAAAGCTGAATTTGACAATTCTCCCTTCCCTTGCCATTCCATTGTTTCTGTGGCGATGATGCTTACGTTTCTGAATGTTTCAGATTAGTATAAACCGAACCTATCTTGAGTTAATTGGCAGGACTGGTTACAGTACAGCATATTGCTGGTCTTACTGTTCAAAGGTGGAATTCGAGGGAAAGAAATGCTTTAACGTGGGGAGAAGATGGTCACGCACTCTTGCCATCTGAGAGTATGAGTGCATCCACAAAAAGGCCAGGATAATGTGGCATTACAGACCATTACAACCCCGTTAGTAGACCCCCTAGAACTATCACTTGGAAAACTGTTGCATTTACTACCTGCATATTTTTATTGTCCATAATGACTTGCCAGGATCACATTTACAGGTCTGTTTCCTTTTAGCTAGCCAAGATGGATGACCAACCTCATAGATCCTTGTCTTTGGAATTCCTTATTTTACCATCCTATAAATATTCTCTGCTCAAAATAACTGATACTTTTTCAGTATTGTTTGGCATGGTCATGATTGTTCAAAGTTGCTGTGTGAATTTGGTTAGCTTTGGTAATAAATTGGTAGAAAATTAAGACTCCTTGCCCCTTCCCTGATATATATATATATATTTTTTTTAACACACATTTGATATTTTTTCACTTTTGAAGTAAAGATGTGCTTATTGCTGCAATGTTATGTGTCACCACTAGAGGTCTCCCTAGCATTCTTGTTGGTTCCATGTCTGAGCCCGAGTGATGCTGAGCTTTGTCTAGAACTTAGATACAAGATCAAGAAAAACGCTTTTATTGAAAGTGAAATTGAATTGATGGGTGGCAAGTCTTTCTCTTTACACAAGTATAAAACCGTTACTACAGTGTACATAATGCAGTGGAGTATATAATGCAGGCGACATTACCTTCTCAATGAAAAGGTCTTAAAACAGTCAGTGGAGCTCGCTGTAAAATGTGCCAAGTTCCTCGACATCCTGAGAAAAATCCCTGTCTGGTTCTCCTAGTCTAATCACCTGCTGAACCTCAGATCACTCCCTCTCCACCTCCAGTATTAAAAATAAAAAAACATTTTTAAACGAGCATAAAAAGGGTTGCAGCTTATTATCCGTGTGTGTATAGAAGGGAATTACCTCACTGCCTGTACTCCATTTTAAAGCATTTGTGAAGCGTCCTTGAGAAAGGCTGAATGGTGGTAAATGCTCTTCAGTCATTTTAGGTTACCAGCATCTCTGCAGATCATCAGTGTGTGTGTGTGTGCGTGTGCGTGTATGTGTGTGTGTGCGTGCGTGCGTGCATGAATGTATGTGTGTCTGTGAACGTGTGTGTGTATGCGTGCGTGTGTATGTGTGTATGTATGTGTGTCTGTGAATGTGTGTGTGTGTGTATGTATGTGTGTCTGTGAATGTGTGTGTGTGTATGTGTGTGTGTGTGTGTGTGTGCGTGTGCGTGTGCGTGCGTGCATGCTCTCTGGTTGCTGTGGCAGTGCTGTAATTACAGTAGAGGGATCTGCGTCAGTAGTTCTGTTTTGTCTCCCCTCGGCTGCTGGAGACACAGCCCCGGGGCGCTCGGTGTCTCTCTGCAGCCCGACGGCCGTCGATACGCGTACGGGACCCGCGCTCGGCGAAGGCGCCAATCACAGGCCCCCGACACCAACACCGACACTGAACTGTGAAGTGCAAGAGTGTTAAGGATTAGCTTTTCTCCCGTTTCATTTGGACATGCTGACATTCACCTCAAATGGACTTCAACCGGCAGCCACTCTGGGTGCACGGACCACTATTATGCCCTTTCGCGTTAGGCCTGTGGTGGTGCGTGAAGAGGCTGTCGCCCCCGCTGATTGGCTTATTTGAGTGCTATAAGTAGTGAGGATGACCTCATCAAAAGGGGGGGGGGTCTTTGCTTCTGGGACAATGCACCATGCTGCACCCCCCCCCGCCCCCACCAAGCTTGTTCATGTCATGGACACAGGCCACACGAATAACCTGCTTTGCCTTTTCTCCAGGAGCAAGGAACAAGGTTGTAAGATTTCTCTCACACACTCTGTATATTAAATTTCAATGGCCATTCTTGAAATATTTCGTAAACCAGAAGGCCATCGTATTCGCATTTCAGCTTGATTGAATTGTCCCCCGTTCCCTTTGGTCGCTACCAAGGCTCGCAAACCTGGGAAACAAATGGCTAGTTTGGGTGTGATTGTGTGACAGTTTCAGCTCAGGAAACATGGGCAGTTTGATGAAAATGACTTTGTAATAACACAAAGCCCCTGTTTCTTTTTTTTTAAATCAAACCTTCAGGTTGCAGACAGCACTACCTTGTAGTAGGAGCAGTCATTGCAGTTTTAGTAATGGCTAAAGACATACGGTAATTGCAAATTTCACGGAGAATGGTGGAACCGTAATTCTTATTTCCACGTAAGCATTTAGCAGATGGTCTTATACAAAGTGGTCTGGACACTTTTGATTTTACATCAAATCCGTTTGTATAGCCGGATATTAACTGGAACAGCCTAAGTACTTTGCTCTAGAGTACTTGGCAGTACCCCCAGCTGGGATTTTACCCTCGGGCAGCCATTGCACTGTACTGCCACCCCACTGCTGTTGTGTCTGCGGTTGCCGTGGTATCCCCTGCGTGGAATGGTCCCTCCTGGAGGCGAGGGGAAGACGTGCAGGGGTAGTGACACGGGCGTGGTGAACACCTGTAGCCTGACTCCTGTCCCCGAGTAGCGGCCTCCTTCCTCTCGGGGGCCAGCCAGCCCACCAGCCAGCTCCGCTCTTTCATGAGGCGGGCGGCGGCGGCGAGTCGCCAGCGGTTCCTCGGGTTTCACAACACTGGCGCGACCGCGACGAGCCGGCGACGGCGCGATGTGCGCGCGCGTGCCAGCGAGCGGCTGTTTGGCATTCATCTCCCGTTCGCAAGCTTTACGCCTTCATTTTAGTGGCTGTCATCGCTCTGGTTCTGTTTTACTAGACTGAAATATTGAGCTCTTTGAGCCGAAACAAAGTCTTGGCGTTATTCATTCCGCAGGATGCGAGTCAGACAGAATTCTTGTTAGAACAGCGCCGCGTCTGCTCTCTAAAACCACAGGCCCATGCCTTTTTAATCACGCAAGCGGCCCTCCCCCAGCCTAATGTCTTTCCACATTTTGTTTCGGAAGACAATCAGCTGTCAATAATATATGGATATGTCACCAGGGGGGAATGGTCCACGAAATTGGTCAGAAAAAAAGCGAATACAAGCGTCCCCGCCTTTAAGAGTCAGGCAGGGGCCAGACATTTACAGATATCTACTATGCCCAAGCGGATGCTGTCGAATGGGCATTCAGTCTGGCACGTATGCAATTAGCATAGGCAGTTGCCAAAACGTGTCATGATCAACAGCTTTCCTGGCTGCCCGCAGCAGTTAGCTACTCCAAGGTTCAATAAAAAATATGTGAATCTTACACATCCTAATTCTTTTAAAAGTAGCCTATCACTATTATTTTCTGGCAATCAATATTCACAAATGAACATAGTCAATCCAGTTTCCAGTTGCCCACAAGGAAATAACCCCGCACACCCACCATGGCCTGTACTGTCACTGCAACAGGTTGCAGGGAACCTTCCGGTCGAATGGGTGCCTTTTCTGGAGAATGTAACTGCAAAAAAACGGGAAGCATCGTAATATCGTGACTGAGATGTCAACTATTTGCGACGAATAGCCTTTTAATTATTTACGCCGAGATAGAACAAAGGAGTTTCATTGAGTCTGTCAATGCTTACACATTTTTTTAATCTAATGAACACAAAATTGGCCGCATGCATTGTGTGCACAACAGGCGCAATTCGCTCGGTTTTGTGTTTTCTTTCCAGCTTAAATTCCTCCACGACGCAAGGTTTATATGATAGATAAATCAACGCATTCTCTAACGTCTTTGTTGCTACTACGCATGTTTTGGCTTGTGTAATGCACAGTTAAACATATACAGGCTATATCAAGGTATCCCGCATTTATCATTCCGCTTTATTATTATGCCTACCGGGATTGACTTTTTGACCAGTTCATCGATTATCCAACAGACTTTATTAAATGCATCCATGCTCCATCCACGTGCAGCCTACAGCTCACTACCGTGAGAGAATAAATGCGGAGAGACTAGTATACAATAGGCTATATTTACTAGATATAAACGGGATAAACGCATATCCATGGTGCTCCTAAACAACAAAGAGCTGCCGGAGCCGTTTGTCTAATTTCGTCTGGAATTCCGGCGCTTCATTAAAGATTCATGCGACCTGATTTTTAAGAGGGTAGTTGTCCTCGCTGTGGGGGCACCGCACACTATCTGGAGCGCTCGCGATGGCACTTCATGCTCGTGTCGCCGGTGACAAATCTGCAGACAAGACGGCGATCTTTGAAATCTTCTGATTTCCTATTCTTTGGTCGAAAATACATCTGCAAACGATCACTGTTGGACCGCTGTCAAAGCTGTCATCTGTTGCTGCTTGCAGCATGTTTGAAGGGGAAATGCTTAATGCTTCAAAAAGACATACTGATGCGCGCCACGCCGGGATATGGAATCACTTGGTAGGCGAGTACACGGGCTGCTTTCCTCATTTTTCCTCGCACAATTTCATTAAAAGGCGTGTATAACTGTAGGCTACATTATTGTCGCTGTGTCATTATATGTTCACTTGTGCTACTGCAGACGCGTGATAGGCTACAGAACTGCGTGTGTTATTCCATTTCTTGCACGAACGATATTGTCGCTTTTACGTTAACTCCAGAACAATCCTTAGACTGCTTTTGAATTGATTGTAATGGTCCTTATTTTACCAAGTGAGTCTTGCAATTCAGGACAGATGCTGATGATGGAGCGCGGTGACGAACGGCGGGAGGAGCAGGTTGAAATCGATCCGGATTACGCACCCCAGTGCCGGCCACGCTCCTGTACTTGGCCGCTGCCATGCCCAGAAGATTTTATGGGAGTCGAGGACGGGTACCCTGGTCTCCACTTGTGCTCCATAAAGGAGGAGTCGGACTATGTTCCCGCGTGCAGAGTCGAATGGAGCGGCGGCGTGCCGGCTGAGTCCAAGCATTCAGCAGTCGCCCTGGCTCCCAGTCCGACGACTCTCTCAAACCTACCCAGGGCCACGGTGATCGACGTGCAGCTGCGCAAAGCCAAGTCCTCGCGACGGAACGCGTGGGGAAACCAGTCTTACGCGGATCTTATCACGCGTGCCATTGAAAGCGCGCCTGACAGAAGACTCACGCTGTCACAGATCTACGACTGGATGGTCCGGTGTGTACCTTATTTCAAGGATAAAGGGGACAGCAACAGTTCAGCGGGGTGGAAGGTAATGTTTTATTATCAACGAATAATGAAATAACACGAGGAATGGATTGAGCGTGTAGGGTGGAACACGTATACTTGAATGTATACATTTTACTTCGATGACACATAACTTAAGCGTCAAGTTAATGGCACTCTTAGTTTTGTCATAGATACTCACACATACTCTCCATTGGTTACACTGACCTTGGAAACAAATGGCTTTTCCAAAACATTCATTGCAGATGTAAGATATGATAAGACCTAACCTTTTTTAATATAAGAGTTGATAAGCGAACACTCACACTGATTCCCTGTTACATTAAGTCTACTATACTAGACCTCTAACACGCTGGGACAGTGGCAAATGCACTGGCACAGTGAGTCTGTTGCATGGGTGCACTTACACTGATATGATGGCTCTTATTCACTGGCACGCTAACATTCATACACTGACACACTTAGCAGCGATACAGTATGTTCACACTGGCACACTTAGCAGTGATATTGACACTGATACAGTGGCACTCTGACGCTGGTACGCTGGTACACTGATTTTAGTGCACTGGTAGACTGGCATTAGATTACATTGCCTTGTCATGACATTATACAGGAGGCCTTACCTGTAGTGACTTACAGCATGAACATATTTGCCTAGGTCATTGCATGGACAACCGTCATGATGGGCAAGATGAGAGGATTCAGTTTGATGGCTCTCTCAGCAATGCAGTTATAGTAAACTTTTTTAGGCCCTCTGGTGGAAGGTGTGGTACTGTCTGAAGCTAGCTGTGGCGGACAGTGACAGAGGCCTCCTTGCTGCCTGGTTGTCTTTGTGTCAGCCTTGCAATGCTACGGTGCCAGTGCACCAGTGCCAGTGTGCTAGCCTGCTAGCCTGTCTACACAAGTGAGTCATCGGGCCTGCGTGTTAGCGTTCCATGCTCTGTGTGTCTGTGTGTGCGCACATGTATGAACGTGTGTGTGCGCGCGTATGTATCTGTGCTGAGAGCAGTACTCTGGGTCCAGGGGGGATAAATAGTTAATAATTCAAACCAGGCTAATTACTGAGGCAGAGCAGATTTCTCAGTTCGCTTTAATTGCAGGCAGACAACTTCTCTCTTACTGGCCACAGCCAAGCACCACAGCCACAGACCCACCCACAATACCCACAATGCTCCCTGTCTGTGCCCACAGAATGAGCTGCTCATGTCACAGTTCCCACCCTTCCATTATTCTGGCTCTACTTCACAAGAGCACAGATTGCCAAAGCTATCAGTGCCTGCTGTAAACTGCACAGTGTGATGAATTCTGTACCTTTGCCTTCTCCTCTTCTTCTCTAAATATTGTTTGCACCTTTCTGTGCAGATGGGCAGTTTGTTGTCAGATATCTGGAAGGGTAAAATTGTGCACCCCCATCTTCCTTTTCCTCAGTAGTCCTGGTCCTCCCCCTGCTCTCTCCCCCTGCCTGTACCCCTCTCTCTCTCTCTCTCTCTCTCTCTCTGTCTATCCATTTTTAAATGGCCTCAATCCATCCCAATTACGAAGCTCCGGATGCTTTTGAGACGTGTGACAGTGCGGTTCTTATTCGGGAAAGAACTCGCTCTGCGCGTTTCGGAATTTGCACGCGTGTGCCCGGGGGCGACAGACGTGTTCATTTTTTAAACATGCGATATTATTTTTTCCGGACCTTGGCAGACACCGCGCGGTCATGATATCTGAATGAAATACGGTCCACTCTGAAGGCAAGACATTTCTGCCTGTGACTGACAGGGACAGATCGAGGCGCTTGTGGTTTTAATCAGTTGTTCGCGGCAGGTTGTTATTCCCCCTCGATGGTGTACCTGGGGCAAAGGGAGATGAATGATCTGTCCAAGTGAGGTGCTGTGGTTTATAATGCGGGGGGGGGGGGGGATTAGTATACCCAGTGTGTCACCTGTGACGTGGTTTGGTCGGTCCGCACCACGGTTAACCGTCACCAGGCTTCACCGGTACTGGGCTTCACCGACACCAGACTTCACCGGTACCGGGCTTCACCGACACCGGGCAGCTTGTGTTCCCCCGGGGCCGGTACGTTCACTACGGCAGCCCTGGAACGAGCGGCGTGGGCAGCCAATGACTGGCCCGGGAGGAAACGCATCGGCCTATCGCGGGCTCTTCTGGTCCAGAGTATTATGGGATATGTGGGCAACATGGGCCATGACCACGTGTGCTCGTTGGACATAAGGACAACCTGTGAGGCAGGCCATGTTTTTAAACTGTGATCGAAATGCAAGTATTTCTTCTTCTTCTTCTTCTTATAATTATTGTTATTATTTCTTCTTCTTCTTTTTCTTTTTCTTCTTATTATCATCATCATCATCATCTTTTTTAGAGCTGCAGTCACATTTTGTGGGTTCCTCTTCAGTCCTCAGCAGCAGTAGGACATAGTGTTCTGAGTGGAGCAGTGGCAGTCGTGAGAGAGTCTGTTGCTCAGGTGGATGGAAAACAGGTCAGGATGCAAGGTCATGCATTTAATATTCACTCCACACGAGTGATGATTCTGAGCTGATGGATAGCCTCAAATGAACTCTCTCTCTCTGTCTCTCTCTCTCCCTCTCTCTCCCTCCCTCCCTCACTCTCTGTCTCTACTTGTCTCTGTTTTTCTCTCTCTCTTTTTCTCACTGCCTTTCTGCTATCATCTTTTTCTCATCTGTAAGTCAGTTTTTTCTCATTTACATGCTACCTGTCTCGCCTCCTGTCAGTTTCTGTCTTTTCGCCCCATTGGTCCCCTTCTTCCCGACAGTTTTTCTGTTTTTCTTTTTTTTGTTTGTTTGTTTGTTTGTGATGAGGATTTGCACACTGCCAGGTTCTGCAGCTATTAAAATACCTTTGTTGGGAATGAAGGCCTGTCACTTGTGAGTGCTTTCTCTCCTGATTGGCTGCTGCGAGCCCTTTACACCCACTCAAATAGAAGGCACACCGGAATCTGTTTTGTTGTGCTTGGCCTTGGGAATGTTCTATAAAAGCGGTGCCATTTTACTTAGGCGATAGTAAAATAGATCCAAAGACTACTTATTTTTCCAGTTTTAAAGAGAAGACATGGTGAGGTTTAATGGGAGTGGCAGACTCTCGGCAATCTACCGTGGCTCTGGTCCCAGATCCCAGGTTCGAGGGAAAAAGGTCAATTTCTTGTTTTCTTTTTTTTTCCCGTGTTGTCCTTCTCTGTGTGTTTTTTTTTTTTTTTTTTTTTTGCTTTTTTCATTCAGTTTTCTTAACACCCTCTGCATGTGTACACAATGTTCTGTTTCCCTGTTTACACTTTCTCTTTGAGATTGACTGTGTACATGCCCCCAATCTCCCTCTCTCTCTCTCTCTCTTTCCCGTTGAGTCCGTGCTTTAGTCAGGTAACATGAGAAGGCTCAGTAATAAGGAAGCAGATCTGCTGCCATGGCAACAGGAACCCTCCCTCTCCCACAGGTCTCCTTAGCAACCGGTAGCTTGGCATAGTGGTAATGAGTGGCCTAGCGTACCAGGCTGAGAGAGAGTGTGTGTGTGGGTGTATGTGTGTTTGTGTGTGTGTGTGTGTGTGTGATTAAGGTTATACCTAAGAGCTGTATTACCTTGAGTGAACTCTTATCCACTTTCCAGAAATAGATATTTTACAGAAGATCGAAAAATGGCTTAGGCCATTTTTGGTTTTACAGCCAGGACCCAGTTCTGACAGTACTGCTATAGCTAGGATAGTTAGGGTCTGCAGCTATTACACTACAGTGAGACTATGGACTATTGTTTTAAATTAATGTGTTTTGGTTAGTCTGTAGTGCAGTGATTTGGAAGGCAGTTTGCCTTTTTCAATAAATAATTTGTTTTCTTGTCAAGGAAGATAAATATTCTAACATTAACAATGTTCCAAATAACCTTTACACAAGATAACACAAATGTCTCTGTTATTAACGGGGTCCAATTTGTCTTTATATTTCTATATTGGTGAAAAGCTTAATTAATAAATGCGTAGTTCATAATTCGAGCATAACCATCTGTGCTTCATGGATGCTGTTTGCTGTATTTTTTCTTGGGTGACGTGATCATCAGGTATATCTGTTACACCTGATCATCAGGTGTATCTGTTATCTTGGATGGAAACAGTCCGGTTTGTACTGACATATTGAATTTTACACTTATTTTATGCATGCACACACACACACATATATATATATATACATGCTCTAACGGCCTGTTAAATGATTACATTTTGAAAGCCTCAGTAGTTGTGTTTAAATTATTCCAACCATGTCAAATGCAGAAGTTTGGATGATGGATACTTCAGTTTTTGTTCCAGGGCTTGCATGTGTGTTTGTATTCCCCCAGAATTTTAAAACACTGCATGAAAAAATCAGGGTGATGCAGCCAATGTCGTTTACAGACTCAAAACCCTTTCCTATTCTTTACTTTTTTCATCCTTTCTCTCTGTCCCTCCACTTTTTCTAGGCTTGCTTGCTCTGTCTGGGGTTTTCCTCTAATGGCCTCCAAACTGCACTGCTTGATATTGTAGCCTTTGGCTTGATTCCAAGGTCTACCGTTCAGAAGGCCTGCAGTCAATATCTGTGTCTTTGACCTGGTAGTGGGAGGTGACTTTATTTGCTTACTCTCTGTGATAATTTGACGGTTTGAAAGTGAAGTCTCTCACACTGGAGTGTGACTCAGCGAGTCTATGCGTAACACTGTGAGTCATCTGTTTTGGTTTTGAGCTCCGTGAGGAGGGCTGTGGTAAAATTTCTAACCACCTCTCTCCTACACCCACCCCTCTCTCCCTCTTTTTCCACTCTCACACTCACCCTTTCTTTCACTGTCTCTGGCCTCTTTCTTTCCTTTTCCTAATTCTCTGTCGCTCTCCCTCTCTCTCCCGTACTCTCTCTTCCTTTTTTCTGTCTTTCTCCCTCTCCCTCACGCTCTCTCTCCTGCTCTCTCTTACTTTTTCTGTCTCTCCCCCTCTCCTAAGTGCTGTCTCTCCTGCTCTCTTTTCCTTTTTTCTTTCTCTCCCCCTCTCTCGCTCTCTCCCCTACTCTCTCTTCCTTTCTTCTTTCTCTCCCCCCTCCCTCTCCCTCTCTTTCCACTACACTCTCTTCCTGTTTTCTTTCTCTCCCCCCTCTCCCTCTCTCTCTCCCCCCCTCTCCTCCCCTCTCTCTCTCCCCCTCTCTCTCCCATGCTCTCCCCCCTCTCTCCCCCTCTCTCTCCCCGTTTTCCTTCTCTCCCCCTCTCTCCTCTCTCTCTCTCTCTCCCCCTCCCTCTCTCTCTCTTTCCACTACTCTCTCTTCCTTTCTTCTTTCTCTCCCCCTCCCTCTCCCTCTCTTTCCACTACACTCTCTTCCTGTTTTCTTTCTCTCCCCCCTCTCTCCCTCTCTCTCTCTCCCCCTCCCTCTCTCCTCTCTCTCTCTCTCTCCCCCTCCCTCTCTCTCTCTCTCTCTCTCTCCACCCCTCCGCAGAACTCCATCCGGCACAACCTGTCCCTGCACTCGCGGTTCGTCCGGGTGCAGAACGAGGGCGCGGGGAAGAGCTCCTGGTGGATGCTCAACCCGGGGGGCGGGAGGACGGGCAAGGCCCTCCGGAGGCGGGCCGTCTCCACGGACGACGGCGCCGGGTGGTGGAGGGGCAAGGGGCGGGGCGGCGGGAAGAGGGCGGGGGGAGGGGCGGGGCCGCAGCCCTCCCCCGAGCGCAGCAGCCCCGGGTCGCGGGGGGGCGGGGTTGGGTGTGGAGGGGGGGCGGGGTTTGACTCCTGGGGCGACGCCCGCTCCCACGACGGCTCCTCGGACTCTGCTCTTGGCGTTCGCCTTTCGCCCATAACGGCCAAGGAGGAGGAGGAGGAGGAGGAGGAGGAGGCCGAGGGAGAGGGGCTGTCCCGCCCAGCCTCCCCCCCTGCAAACCCCCCTGCTCTGGAGCTGCCCCACCTGGCTGACCTCACTGGAACCATCAGCCTGGTCGAGGGCTACCCCCAGCTCCCCCTGCCCCCCCAGCAGCTCCCTCATCACCGGGTCTCCCACTTGTCCTTCAGTCCTGCCTCTGAGAGGCTGCTCTCCCACTGCAGCTCGGTCTACGGCCGGCCCGGCGAGGCCTCGCACCGACAGCCGCCGCCCCGCCCCCTCCAGACCGTCCTGCCGAGCCCCGACCTCGCCCGCGGCCCCGCGCCGGGATACTCGGGGGCCGCCGCTCTGCAGACCCTGCTCGCCGGGGGCCCGCCGGACTTCGCCAAAAACCTTCGGCTGGGACGGGACGGGCCCGTTCACTCCCTGGGCACCCTGTCCCATCCTGGGATGGGCGCCCACAGTGAAGACCTCGGGGACAACCCCAACCATTGCGGCGGTCACGACCTTGGCCGTAGCCATAACCACAACCACAGTCTTGATCTCGGCTATAGTCGCGTTCCTGATCGCGGTCGGAACGGCAGTCACCACGACAACCGCGACCTGAGTCACAATAACCATGACCGTGACCTCAGTCATGACCGTGGTCACCACCGGCAACTGGCTCTCTCTCCTAGGCTTACCTCCGGGCTTCTGCAGTCCTACTGCAGCCTAAAAGCCCACGCTCCCTACAGCTCCCCCTCGAAAGCCCACGCCCTGCCCCCCGCCTCTCCCGCCCAGTCACCCGGCCATCTTTACCAACCCTATAACGTCCACCGCCAGCAGCAAGACCACTATTTCCACGCCCAAGGTTACTACGGCTACCACGCCTATCACTACCCGAGCCATCCTTACAAGGAGCTGACCGCCGACTCCAGCCTCGAGTTCCTGCACGGCACCTTGGACCGCGGAGTCGAGCCGTTCTTCCTGAATGACGCCGTGAGCTCGCAGGACGCGGGCGTCGTCGTTCACCCCTCCCTGCCCCAAGGGCGCGGCCTGGGCCTGGGCCTCGGGGGCCTCACTGGCCCTTACCACGCCGGCGCCCAGGACTGGGTGCCAGGCTGAGACGAGCGGCGAGGTCAGAGAGATCTTCAGCTGCCGGGCTGGGCCGCTCACTCTAGGCGGGGTCCCCGGTTTGTGGTCTGGGTGTGCCTGAAGCTTAACTGTGATTGGCTGGTATAGACATACGCAAGCATCTGCCAGTCTCAGGCAGACCTGGGTCAAATACGTATTCGATTTGGATTCAAATACTGTTCTACGCTTCACTGATCTTGTCTGGTGTTTTTGAACCAATCAAAAAGACCAGAGTGGTTTTTGAACCACTGACAAAAAGTCCAAACCCCGCCTTCTGGTCATATTGGCAGGCTCAATTACACCAGGCAAGATCAATAGAGCACAGAAAAGTATTTGAATTCAAAACAAATACGTATTTGACTCAGGTCTGGTCTCAGGATACCTTTCTTTCTTGCCCTCTGTTGGAACAGACAGTTTACTCAATTCTGTGTGCCCTCCATAGTCTAAATCATATTTCAGTTCTGACCTCCCTAGCTTGTTATGTTAGCATATTCACACCAAGGCAGTCATTAAAATTTGGGCGGATTTATGAGTAACAATATGACAGTAAGATAAATCCTGTTTTTCTCATAATGATACATGGGACCCAGAAGATGTACATATTCATAAATACACGTTCATGAAATGCCTCTATAGCTAAAATAATGGGGTAGTCAATGAGCAAATTTAAATAAGCTTCAAGCACATGGAGTAATTTCATTCAAAGTTTTATGCCATCCAGCTATTTGGCTTCCTATGATTTAGCTAGCTTGCTAGCAAGTAAGCTGTCCTGATACATTCCTCAAGTTTTTAACAGACCTGGGTCAAATACGTATTTGTTTTGGATTTAAATGCTTTTCTGTGCTCTATTGATCTTGGCTGGTGTAATTGAGCCTGCCAATATGTCCAGTAGGCGGGGTTTGCACTTTTTAAAAAGTATTTCAGTGGTTCCAGTACACCAGACAAGATCAGTAAAGCGAAGAAAAGTATTTGAATCCAGAAAAAATACGCATTTGACCCAGGTCTAGTTTTTAAAAGTTAATTCTTTACTCCCATATGGTTATGTTCCTTCACAATACTGAAAAAGGTATCTCTTATGGGCAAACCCTGTGGTTGACTAATTTACACTGTGTGGTGTGATGAAATGCATTTGAATTGAAGAGGGTAGTCTACAAGCACAGACTGAAGGATCTTGAAAGATTCTGAAAGACAGCCACCCCTCCCCCCCCCAACATGATCATTAATCCATTAAAACACCATAGAAGACCTTAATTCATAAGACCTTAAAGGCTTAATTCACCCCATTGCTCCAGTTCTCTCCACATCCCTTCCTAGTACCAGGTAATTTACTGAACAGAACTAGCAGAAGTCCTCTGTATGGTCTCAGTACAAAGTCAGCTCAGTCAGCTAATCTGAACCTCAGGTGAACATCTGATTCAGAAAATCAGACAATCAGAATTCCAGTGGGCCGGCCAATCAAAGGCCCAGCCTCCTCTCCTCTGATCCACAGGCCTTCATCTGATTGGTTCTCAGTTCCTTCTCACCGTTCTTAAAGCGACGTGAACATTGCTGAGACGGAAGGTGGTATTCGTGAGTATCCCTTTCCAGGAAAAGCCCTCCTTTCTCGACCTACGAGGCACACGTGGTGACCCTGCGCTCACCGCTAGGTGATCTGGCAGGGGGCGGGTGGACTGTCCTGCTGAACGATCCACGCTGAAGGAAGGAGAGCACCGCTCCAGCTGTTTCTGCTTGCACTGGATGTAATGAAGTCAGCAACACTGTGATTGGATAAAAACAGATGTTGGTTGTCGGAGGCTGATGACGTAATGAAGTCAGCAGCATTGTGATTGGATAAAACAGATGTTGGGTGTCGGAAGGTTGATTCGGTTTCCCGGGAGACGGTGAACTGGCTGAGCGTTTTTTTTCGCACAGCCGTGCGTGGGCCCTCGTCCTCGCTCGGACTGGCAGGTTCTCTCGAAACCCCGGGCCTTGCATCCGGGCAGCGCTGCAGAGGGCGGCGCGTGGCCGCAGAACGCGCTGGGCGCTCAGACGGAAAGCTTTATGCGTGTGTATCCAGTTTATATTTCAGGATGCCAAAGGTGGGAATTTAGCATCTTGAGTGAGGGTTAGCCTTTTGTTCCAGGGCTATGCCATCCTTGTTATAAATGCACAGCCTTCTTATATTTTAATTTGTAAAATTTATTTTGTATAAAATGTCTATTGACAATATTTAATGGTTTTCACAGACATCAAGTCCTTTTTCAAAGAATGTGTGTCTTATCTTCTTGTGAATTAAGTCCAAGTGAAAGTAAATGTTTTTTTTTCCAAAAACAAACGTCTTTCAATTTGTGTGTTTATGAATATGTCTCTCATGCATTTGTTTGTGTGTGCATACACACGTTTGTGCATCTGTGTGTTTATGTGTGTTTGTGTGTTTGTATACATGTGTGTGTGTTTGTGTGCGCTTGCTTGTTTGTGTGTGTGTGTGTGTGCATGTGTGCTTGTGTGTGGATGTGTATGTGTACACCTATGCGTGTATGAGCACGCATGTGCATGAGTTCGTGTGTGTGTGTGCGTGTGTGTGCTTTCGGGCTTGTGTATGCATGTGTGTGTGTGTGTGTGTGTGACTGAGTGTGTGAGTGTAATATGGCCTGTTATTGGCTCTGCAGCTCATGGCGAGTCACAGCTGCCCTCTCAGCCCTGATGGATGCCTTTGCCCCAAGGGAAGCGTTCATCTGCCCCACCATATCGCTCCCCCAGGTACTGCCCCCACTCCCTCCCACAATGCATTGCACTGCTAATGGCCTGCGCTCCGGAAATTCCTTCTGTGCTGTGTGCAGTGTGTGTGGGGGGGGGGGGGGGGGAGTGCAGCAGCTGTGGCCCTCTAAACAATATGGCTGCTGCCCGTACACTCAGAAAAATGACTGCCACAGGGGCAGACCCTGGGGCCTGGATCACAAAACTCAACTAAGGTTAAGCAGACTCCCAAGTTAGCCAGATCAACAAATCCTAACCGTGGCGATCACGGGTGATGGGTATCACAACGCTGGTTATAAACTCGCCCCGCCGCCCCAGGATTTCCCACTGAAGCCGTTTGTGCGTTTACGCCGAGGGGCGGAGTTTGTAACAACGAGCCAATCGTACAGGATCAAGAAGGGACGCAAGCCCCACATATTGCCTTGCTTCAGCGATATTTTGTTCACGGGGTGGAATTTGGAAGGTTTGTGAATCGTTCATAAATGCGTGTTAAGGGATACGATGAGGGATTAAGAATTGAGAATTACAGTTTTGTCAGACTTTTAGCCTACATGTTTTTTGTGTTTTTTTTCAGTTAGGGTTAGGTTTTCTCATAGGAAATCTCCACTAAAGGCAATAGACATAGACTAAACATAAACCTTAACTCACCCTGTGAAAAACAAATACTCGCTACAGGTGAAGCCTGATTTACCATTTGTA
>NC_057940.1:52736071-52743571 GCF_018555375.3 Anguilla rostrata | reverse complement strand
GCAGTATGAGGCAGGGGGAGATCTTCTTTGGGGTTTCTTTTGTGTGTGGTAGGTTTTTGTGACAAACCTTTTAGATTGTTCTGCGAACTTTGTGGGTTTTCTTTTGTTTTAATTTGTTATTTATACAAATAAATGTCTGGGTTTTGTTCTTACATCAGTTGTTGGATTGTTTTTGGACACATTTGGACTCTGTTGTTGCAGCCCTGGGAGCCGGTCGTCACGCATGGGCACAGAAATATTGCTAAATAACGGAGTGAGGGACAGAAGGCCTCTAAGGGAAAGGATCTACAGTCAGACATACCTGCTGAAGTTCTCCACGGGCTTAAAGACGTATCCTGGTCTTAAGCAAGAAAGGTCTGAGTCTCTGAGTGTGCTGCCCTCTGCTGGTGGCTACTCTGCATTGCTGGATTTTGGTCTCCAGACGAGGAGGTTCATGCAAAGGAGCGGAGTATGTTTGCCTCTGACCTTTCTTTCTCTTCCTCCTCCTCTCATTGCCCTTCTATCTCCATTTATTTATCTCCCTCTTTGTTCCTTTCTTTTTCTCGTGGCATTTTCTCGCTGCCTTCTCTCTTTCCTGATGTTTTTCAGTGCGGCTTGTGGGTTAGTTTATTTTAATTTATTAAAACATATCCATTTCACCTATCATTCTCTTCTCTACAATTATATTTTAATTTAATTTTTGGCCAGATGTCTTGGTGATAACAAGACTCACACGTGATAATTATGTAAATTAATTGACCAATTTCTGATTCATAACACTAAAGATTGTGTACGTGTTTTTAATAGTACATTGTGGTTAGTGAATAGATGTTTCTCCAGTCACTAGCTGTGCTCTGTTTAATTTGACAATTTGGCTTATTTTTGCCAGGCAGTACATTGTGGACACTAAAGGGTATGTTTTTCTCCTCTTGAGACATGATTGACTGCAAACAGCAGATTTTGAACAATATATTTAAAATGAGTCAAATTTGTGTGTGTGTGTGATCTTGAAATCGCGCTAGGAGGCAAAAAAGGTTTTTAATTTTTTTTTTTTTTTACTGTTTTCCTTTTTCATATTACGAAAGTTAGTGTTGAAGAAGTCACTTAATAGAATAAACAACATTTTTAGGGTCACTAAATACTTATAATTTGTCAGCAAAGTCGGTTTGTTTTAGTGATTCTTACAGCCGGGTTTTGGAGGCGTGATGGGGGTGCAGTTTAATTAGCATGTTTGATTTCGTTGGCTATTGTCACTTTGTTTCGGTCAAGCCACCGCCCATAAATAGAGCCGTGTGGTAGTAGCCTATGTTTATACTGTGTGAGGTTGCTAAAATGGCGGACGCTCAATCAGTAGGTGAGTATAAGCTTTCTAACGATGTATAACATGTCTAATTTTGCTTTTGGAATAGCGTTTTATAGGTTAGCGTAACCGAACATTTTCTTACCATGGCATTCGCTCTATATGGTAGCATTAAAAGACGTTGCACCTAACGAAACGTTGTCGTAATTCCTTGGAAAATACCATTATTATTGAGGACTTCAGGGCATAGCTAAGCCATATTTTTGCTGATAGACCTATCTGACATCGTTTTCTGGAGCAAAACAGAAGCGGATATAACTGTCATTGATTTACTGTCTCTGTCTCCATCTACTGAACATAGATAAGATTTCATCATTGCTATGTAAGTATTACTGCTCAAAATATTTCGGTTATGTTATTTTAGAAATTGAGTGTCTTTAAATAGGTTAGTGGTATTATGTAATGTGGATATTTCACACTAATGTAAGCGTTAGTTAGTGTAATGGTTTTTGTGACGCATACAACAGTGATGAGGAGTGTTGAAACATTGCCAAAACGTGGTGGACGGCTGAAAAATGTTTTTATATCGCCCCATTCCCATACAAGAAAACATAGGAGTGTACAGAGTGTAGAAATAATTAACTATTGTATGTAGCCTATTACACATTTAGGTACTGCGTAGCATTGTGTGACTGTTTTCATTATGTTTAAATTATATCGGTTTCATCTTAAACCTTCATAAGGGGCTCATATGCTTTACAATGCATTATATTCCTTTTTGGAGAGTTTTTGCATTTGTTTCTGGACCCTTAGCTATTTTAGACCAGTGTTAATAATTTAGACATTGTGGGTAGATTTGGAGATGCTGGGTACACTGCTTAGTTTCTGCTTCATAGATCTTTAGTAGTTCTACATATCCACCCTTAGATTTTATGAACTTGTGGTCAAGAAGTTTTTGATCCAGGACATGTATACTTTAACCTGCAATCTCCCAGTATTTCATTGCAAACTAAAAAAGGAGCAAATTCATTTTAGATTTTTTGCCTTGACCATTTCATTTGTGGCACTTTATTTCTTACAAAATTATGAATATAAAGTAATCTAAGCTAGTATTATAAATGGTACAAATGTATTGCTTCATTTAAGACATTTTTCTAGTCTCTGTGGTATTCACATCTGGAGTTATAAAGCTTTAAATAGGGTAATCCCTAAATGGGCAAGGATTTACAGGTACTCTAGCGGGGGAGTGGTTGGGGTGGAGTTAACTAGCTATTGTTCCCACTCATTATCTCCCTGTGAGAAGTGTGAAAAGTTCAAGATCTTTCAAGGGGATTTTCTCTGCTACTTGATTTTAGGAGTACCAACATTCAAATAAGCGCATCTTCAGCTATTTTCAGATTTCAATGTATGACCCATCATTTGAAAGCTTATCTGCACTTTCGTAATCTGTAAAAAACTGAAAAATGACCTTGCCCTACTTGCGGACCAAAACACCAGCACCTGTCATGTGTGTGTGTGCGCATGTGTGTGCTTGCATGAGTGTGTGTGTGCGTGTGTGTGTCTGTTTGCCTGCTTGTACTAAAATCACTTGCCCGAACTGGCTGTACTGTGGGAAAATGGAGCGGGGGGGTGGGGGGTTGGGGGCAAAGGGGGGCGGTCGTTTTCTCCGTCGCCGCCGCACCGTGGGCAAATTTGACTGGCGGCTGATTTTTGTGCCACAGCCCCTTCCCTTTGACAGCGAAATGCACAGAAGGATAACATCGCTTGGACTTTTCAAGCTTAGTAAAAGAAGACTTAGGGGAGATTTGATTGAGGCTTTTAAATTTATTAAAGGGATTAACAAAGTGAACTACAGGAAATCATTCAAGTTGAGTTCGGTGAGCAGAACGAGGGGGCATAAATGGAAACTGGCAAAGGGTAAATTTCACACAGACATTAGGAAACATTTTTTCACGCAGACAGTGGTCAATGTGTGGTATAGCTTGTCTGGACATGTAGTGGAGGCAGGAGCTATTGAACTTGAAAGCATTTGTCAGCTGTATTTTTTTCAAATGTCAATTTAAATTCATAATTGGAAATATTTGTGTAAAATTGCACGAGGTAATAATGCACAAAGCATAGGCTCTGCATCTTGTGGCCGTTGTTTGTGAACAATTTAGCAGTGGTTTGATGGTCCTAGGCCTTATCTAGGAGCTAAGCAGCACGTGAAATAACATGTCCATGCAATACGTAGATTGTTTACATATCTTCGTTTGATTATGAATTCGTTGTATTGCACTTCCCCCTTCTCCAGGTTAGCGAATCAATAGGTGTCATCGTCATCTTGATTTGATTTTGCATTCGTTTTATTTGTTATGCGTGTTTAATGTGAGCCCAACTTTGTTCACAGGAAGGTGTAGTTTACAGGGGAGTGCATCTGTGGAATCAGTGCAGGGAAGGGTTTGTTTCCCTCTGCCTTAGAGGGAGAGCACCTGCTCTGGATCTGTGGGGGACACCGGGGCAGATTCTTTTAGCCAAATTACCCACAATTTGTATTATCATTTTAAAATACAGTGCTGACATTTTGCACATTTTTATTGGTGTGGGATTTAAGTGGGAGCATCTGTATTAAACGGGTAGTAAACCAATTAAGGAATGGACTGGCTGAATAATTGCAGGGGTACTAGTCAATAGATTTTCCTCCCTCTTGTGGACAAAAAATGCACTCGCAACAGGGTAGCCTGTTGTCCGCGCACCTGCCATTAATCACCATTTAAGCGCAGAAACTCAGCTCTCGGCTATACATGCACACTAAAAATCTGAGCTGAACACGATTAAGGCAAAACTGCAACGAGGGAAAATTCTTCTGTAAACCACCTTTATTATATTCATTATGGTAAAGTATAAATCTGAGAACATTGCTGAATTAAGACACAAATTTTTTGCTCAGTCTTTAGAATTACTGACGGACATACAAGTATTATTTCTGCTTTCTAAATCTGCACGTGGGAAAGGTCATCGGAAGCAGTTAACTAGATGTTGTTCGTATATCTTTGTCGTAAAAAAGGATCAACACAGTAAAAAAAAAAAAAAAAAAAAAAAAAAAAATTAAGGTTGGAGCACTGTGGGTTAAGTCAATGTTTATAGGTGGTAGGAAAACACATATGTGGGAGTGTGGCATGCCTGAGGCTGTTGAACATGTTAATATAATATGTAAAAATACAGAAAAGAGATGTTATTGAAAGGTGTTTCAGAATTAGGACTTTTCTTTCTTCTACAGGGGAGTCCAAACATGCTTGTGTTGAAATCGTTATGTCACCATTGTATAGCAAAACGCAGATCAAAGCAGCACAGGAAAGAACATGTCTATGCATTACCATAATATGTAGATTGTTCACATATCTTTGATTATGAATTTGTTGTATTGGACTTCCCATTTCTCCAGGTTAGCGAATCAATAGGTGTCACCGTAATCTTAATTTGATTTTGTATTTGTATTATTTATTTATTTATTATGCATGTTTAAACTGAGCCCAACTTTGTTTGCAGGAAGCTGTAGTTTACGGGGGTGTGCATCAGTGGAATTGGTGCAGGGAGCTACAGGTGAAGGGTTTGCTTCCCTCTGCTGGACAAAAAATGGCATTACAGCAGAGCAAGTCGGGTTTAAAAAGTTCTGCACTCCTTCGTTATGATCAAAAAATATTTTTTGTATGAAGATTTTTAATGCTGCGCACAATTCAAAATAATAAATATCTACTGAAATTAAAACTGTTCTTATTGTGTATTTTTTATTGAGCAATGACAGCACATCTTTCAAAGATTAATGAAACTGCAGAACATACACTGAGTTCTTTTTCATTAAATGAAAATAATGTGCATTTACAAGCCCTGTCCCCAGCACACATCCACCGCACTTTATGAAAACACAGGAGATCAGTGTTCTCTGAAGTGTAGGACCGGCTAGATTAACCATCTCATTTTTAATCACGGTGGAGGAAAACCTTCAAAGGCATCATTTTAACCAACTACTTAACATCAGGCACACCTGTGACCTTTGTCTTTTGTTCTTGTGTGTTTCTGTGGTCACGTCATCTTCGATCTACTGCAGAACACTCAGAATCGCATAGGAGACATTGGACCTGAAGTAATGCGTTCGCTTACAGTCACAAAGCGAACTGGTCCTGGTTCTTTACTTTACTCATATTTCTGTAGTCTTACCTTCTGTGCACTGCTGGAACCAGAGAGAACACCAAGATGATGGTGGTGTGGTGGCACTGACATGGGGTCTGAATGCTGAGGTTGAAGGTTTGAGCCCTGTTTCTTCTATTTGCTCTCTTCCATTTTTGAGGACTCACCTTCTTGATTTCCCTGCAAGAAGGACAAGGGAGTACGTGAAACTTACGGTGGTGCAGAGGAGTGGTCCTTGTTTCACAGACAAAAGGGCTGGGGTTCAATCCCTGCTTTCCCCTTTCAGTTTGGGCAGCTTTTGTCCGTTGTGCTGTTTAAGTGCGCAAAAAAATGACTGATGCATGTGAAGGACTCTGTGGCGTAGAAGGTTAGACCGATCCTCAGGAGGTAGTGGTTGATGGTTCGATTCCCCGAGTGCTGCACCTGAGCAAAGTCGGTGAGAGTGGGAGTGTGTGACTTGACTGGAGGGGGAAAAGTAGTGTGTGGTCCTTCATCAACCCATCATGGGGTTATACTACTTCATTGGGAGGATTTTGTGCATTTAATTGTACAGGCCCGGCTCTCCATTAGTGCACTCCTACAGAGAGTCCCCTATACAACTACTCAAATGAGTTTTAGTCATTTGACTGTAGAAAGGTAGAACTATGTAAGACTGGCTGTAATAATACACTAATCTACACAAAACGTAGTGCATGGAAACAAAAACAAAAAACCAAACTCAGTTAGATGCCCACAATACTACCCAGATGAGTGCTGTGGAAAAAAAGTGATTTAATGGCGTTAATAATGGAAAAACAAACTTTCAGCAACAATAAGGTATTTTAACAATGTATTGTGTGTTCTAAACCAGTGGTCTCCAACCCTGGTCCTGGAGAGCTGCAGGGTCTGCTGGTTTTCATAGTGACTCTGCACTTCATGAATCAATTAGAGCAGTTGATTACAGAGTTAACTCAACTCACCCGGTGTCTTGGGTCTCAACTGGGTGCTGATTTTAAGGTGAGAACAAAAACCAGCAGACCCTGTAGTTCTCCAGGACCAGGGTTGACGACCACTGTCCTCAACTGTGACTATCTGTTTGTAATGTTTAATCTGTTGCAGCCCCTTTTTTTGTTTCTCTGTTAAGCCCCCCACCAGCTCCTCTCAGGGAGGCGGCAGTCATCATCTTCATCCTCTTCATCGCCAAGGCCAAACTTCATGGCAGCAGACTGGGCTGAGTGACAGCTCTTCCCCAAAATTTCCTCTGGGGTTTCCCAATCTAAACTACAACACCCTTACGACTGTATATACTGTCTCTTGAACAGATCTAAAGTGGTGGCCCTTCTAACTGTCATTTTAATAATTTGCACTAAGATTCCAACATACACTACATGGCCAAAAGTATGTGGACACCCCTTCTAATGAGTGGGCTTGGCTATTAAGCCACACACATTGCTAACAGATAAAACCAAGCATACAGCCAAGCAATCTCCATGGACAAACATTGGCAGCAGAATGGGTGGTACTGAAAGTTATTTATTTGCATTATTTTCAATGATTTCCGCCCATGGAATGTGACAGATGTGAAAATAAAATTAGAAATAGTATAGATGTTGTCCTTCAATTACCCTGTATCTAAGGTGTTTGACTAGCACTGCCTCAATAAAATAGATAAAATAAGTGATTGAAATGAATCCCTGGTCTGAGTAGTCTTCTTTATGCTCAACTTTGATCCACTCCTATCACACCCAGTGCCTAATGACTGTTTGTATGCATTTTATATTGTTGTGTGTCACTTTGTCACTTGCATGCATTCGCAAGTTTCTGCTTCTTCTTGTCAGTTTTCGGTAGTGTAGACGCAACTAGGCGTATTACTGCCCTCCACAGGATAGAAATTTAACAATTGCAGCTCAGGTCCTAGGCCCTATGTGAAAATAAAATTAGAAATAGTATAGATTTGTCCTTCAATTCCCCTGTATCTAAGGTTTTTGATAGCACTGCCTCAAAAAAATAGATAAAATGTGATTGAAATGAATCCCTGGTCTGATAGTCTTTTTTAGCCAACTTTGTCCACTCCT
>NC_057940.1:52632066-52735971 GCF_018555375.3 Anguilla rostrata | reverse complement strand
CCGGTCGGTGGCTTAAAGTCAGGGTTGTAAATATTCGTGTAAAATCGCACGGGTACGTAGCGCCCGAAACATAGGCTCTGCTTATCGGGGCCGCTGTCTGTGAACACTCTAGCAGTGGTTTGATGATCCTAGGCCCTATTGTCTGGCAGCTATTGAACATTGAAAGCGTTAGCCGGCTGCATTTTTTTCCGGTCGGCGGCTTAAAATCAGGGTTGTAAATATTCGTGTAAAATCGCACGGGGTCGTAGCGCCCGAAACATAGGCTCTGCTTATCGGGGCCCCTGTCTGTGAACACTCTAGCAGTAGTTTGATGGTCCTAGGCCCTATTGTCTGGGAGCTATTGAACATTGAAAGCGTTAGCCGGCTGCATTTTTTTCCTCGGCGGCTTAAAATCAGGGTTGTAAATATTCGTGTAAAATCGCACGGGGTGGTAGCGCCCGAAACATAGGCTCTGCTTCTCGGGGCCGCTGTCTGTGAACACTCTAGCAGTGGTTTGATGGTCCTAGGCCCTATTGTCTGGGAGCTATTGAACATTGAAAGCGTTAGCCGGCTGCATTTTTTTCCGTCGGCGGCTTAAAATCAGGGTTGTAAATATTCGTGTAAAATCGCACGGGGTCGTAGCGCCCGAAACATAGGCTCTGCTTATCGGGGCCCCTGTCTGTGAACACTCTAGCAGTAGTTTGATGGTCCTAGGCCCTATTGTCTGGGAGCTATTGAACATTGAAAGCGTTAGCCGGCTGCATTTTTTTCCGGTCGGCGGCTTAAAATCAGGGTTGTAAATATTCGTGAATAATCGCACGGGGTCGTAGCGCCCGAAACATAGGCTCTGCTTATCGGGGCCGCTGTCTGTGAACACTCTAGCAGTGGTTGATGGTCCTAGGCCCTATTGTCTGGGAGCTATTGAACATTGAAAGCGTTAGCCGGCTGCATTTTTTTCCGGTCGGCGGCTTAAAATCAGGTTGTAAATATTCGTGTAAAATCGCGCGGGGTGGTAGCGCCCGAAGCATAGGCTCTGCTTCTCGGGGCCGCTGTCTGTGAACACTCTAGCAGTGGTTTGATGGTCCTAGGCCCTATTGTCTGGGAGCTATTGAACCTTGAAAGCGTTAGCCGGCTGCATTTTTTTCCGATCGGCGGCTTAAAGTCACGGTTGGAAATATTCGTGTAAAATCACGCGGGGTGGTAGCGCCCGAAGCATAGGCTCTGCTTCTCGGGGCCGCTGTCTGTGAACACTCTAGTTGTGGTTTGATGGTCCTAGGCCCTATTGTGTGGGAGCTATTGAACCTTGAAAGCGTTAGCCGGCTGCTTTTTTTTCCGATCGGCGTTTTAAAGTCACAGATGGAAATATTCATGTTATATCGCCTGGGGTGATAGCTCCCAAAGCATTGGCTCTGCTTCTCGGGGCCGCTGTCTGTGAACACTCTAGCAGTGGTTTGATGTTCCTAGGCCCTATTGTCTGGGAGCTATTGAACTTTGAAAGCGTTAGCCGGCTGCATTTTTTCCGATCGACTGCTTAAAGTCACGGTTGGAAATATTAGTGTAAAATCGCGCGGGGTGGTAGCACCCGAAGCATAGGCTCGGCTTGTCGGGGCCGCTGTCTGTGAACACTCTAGCAGTGGTTTGATGGTCCTAGGCCCTTTTGTCTGGGAGCTATTGAACCTTGAATGCGTTAGCCGGCTGCATTTTTTTCCGATCGGCAGCATAATGTCACGGTTGGAAATATTCGTGTAAATTCGTGTGGGGCGGTAGCGCCCGATGCATAGGCTCTGCTTCTCGAGGCCGTTGTCTGTGAATACTCTAGCAGTGGTTTGATGGTCCTAGGCCCTATTGTCTGGGAGCTATTGATCCTTGAAAGCGTTAGCCGGCTGCATTTTTTTCCGATCCGCGGCTTAAAGTCACAGTTGGAAATATTCGTGTAAAATCGCGCGGGGTGGTAGCGCCCGAAGCATAGGCTCTGCTTCTCGGGGCCGCTGTCTGTGAACACTCTAGTAGTGGTTTTATGGTCCTAGGCCCTATTGTCTGGGAGCTATTGAACCTTGAATGCTTTATCCGGCTGCATTTTTTCCCGATCCGCGGCTTAAAGTCACAGTTGGAAATATTCGTGTAAAATCGCGCGGGGTGGTAGCGCCCGAAGCATAGGCTCTGCTTGTCGGGGCCACTGTCTGTGAACACTCTAACCGTGGTTTGATGCTCCTAGGCCCTATTGTCTGGGAGCTATTGAACCTTGAAAGCGTTAGCTGGCTGCATTTTTTTCTGATCCGCGGCTTAATGTCACGGTTAGAAATATTCGTGTAAAATCGCGCGTGGTTGTAGCGCCCGAAGCATAGGCTCTGCTTCTCGGGGCCGTTGTCTGTGAACACTCTAGCAGTGGTTTGATGGTCCTAGGCCCTTTTGTCTGGGAGCTATTGAACCTTGAATGCGTTAGCCGGCTGAATTTTTTTCCCATCGGCGGCATAAAGTCACGGTTGGAAATATTCGTGTAAAATCGCGCGGGGTGGTAGCGCCCGAAGCATAGGCTCTGCTTCTCGGGGCCGCTGTCTGTGAACACTCTAGTAGTGGTTTTATGGTCCTAGGCCCTATTGTCTGGGAGCTATTGAACCTTGAATGCTTTATCCGGCTGCATTTTTTCCCGATCTGCGGCATAAAGTCACGGTTGGAAATATTCGTGTAAAATCGCGCGGGGTGGTAGCGCCCGAAGCATAGGCTCTGCTTGTTGGGGCCACTGTCTGTGAACACTCTAACCGTGGTTTGATGCTCCTAGGCCCTATTGTCTGGGAGCTATTGAACCTTGAAAGCGTTAGCCGGCTGCATTTTTTTCTGATCCGCGGCTTAAAGTCACGGTTAGAAATATTCGTGTAAAATCGCGCATGGTTGTAGCGCCCGAAGCATAGGCTCTGCTTCTCGGGGCCGTTGTCTGTGAACACTCTAGCAGTGGTTTGATGGTCCTAGGCCCTTTTGTCTGGGAGCTATTGAACCTTGAATGCGTTAGCCGGCTGAATTTTTTTCCCATCGGCGGCATAAAGTCACGGTTGGAAATATTCGTGTAAAATCGCGTGGGGTGGTAGCGCCCGAAGCATAGGCTCTGCTTGTCGGGGCCGCTGTCTGTGAACACTCTAGCAGTGGTTTGATGGTCCTAGGCCCTATTGTCTGGGAGCTATTGAACCTTGAAAGCGTTAGCCGGCTGCATTTTTTTCCGATCGGCGGCTTAAAGTCACGGTTGGAAATTTTCGTGTAAAATCGCGCGGGGTGGTAGCGCCCGAAGCATAGGCTCTGCTTCTCGGGGCCGCTGTCTGTGAACACTCTAGTTGTGGTTTGATGGTCCTAGGCCCTATTGTCTGGGAGCTATTGAACCTTGAAAGCGTTAGCCGGCTGCATTTTTTTCCAAGTGTCAGCTTAAAGTCACAATTGGAAATATTTGTGCAAAATTGCACGAGGTAATAATACCCAAAGCATAGGCTCTGCGTCTCGGGGCCACTGTCTGTGAACACTTTAGCAGTGGTTTGATGGTCCTAGGCCCTTTTATCTGGGAGCTATTGATCTTTGAAACCATGCCAGCTGCATTTTCTTCCAAATACCACCTTAAAGTCACAATTGGAAATATTCCTGTAAAATTGCATGCAGCCACAGGGCCTCGCTGGGCTAAGTCATTAGCCGGCCGTGACTGTGCAAACTGCACCCTGTGTTCACAGTCACAAGGCCTACCTGGGCTAAGTCTTTAGCCGACTGTGTCCAGACAGCCCTTACTGGGACTCAGACTTGGTCCTGGTCCACAGAGGGTCGTTTGGGTTAAGCTCTGCCAGGATTCCCCCTGATTATAATGATTAATCTCTTGCTAGCAGCACGCCTGGCATTCACTGGCTACCAGTGCACATCGGGCAGCAGTGTAGTATAATGGTTAAGGAGTTGGTCTTGTAACCTAAAGGTTGCAGGTTCAATTCCCCAGTAGGACACTGCCGTTGTACCCTCGAGCAAGGTTCTTAACCTGCATTGCTTCAGTATATATCCAGCTGTATAATTGGATACAGTGTAAATGCTATGTGATAAGTAGTGTAAGTTACTCTGGATAAGAGCATCTGCTAAAATTGGTAACAGCTCTCCTGTAGTACTGTGTGGCCTGCAGAGAGTAAAATAACCCCTGTTGGGCTGCTGGGGGGTTCAGTAAAAAAGTCACAGGATCAAAGGAGGACTGCACACGCTGGCAGCAGCACAGGTGGCACATGTGTATCTTCAGATACACAGCCGTTGATTCCAAATTGAGAAAAATATCTATAGTTTTTTTTTTTTTTTTTTAAATAAAGGGATTTTCTCAGAGCTCTTAACGTGGTGGATTATTGCCCCCATTGCTTCTCCCCCCACAGGGAGTGTATGTGGGTTAAGAGCAGTGAGCGCCAGATTATCTTGACACTTAATGTATTATTTATGGCGATCTGAAGTCAATAGCTGCGCATTTGGGGTAGGATGTGGCAGAGGGGGTTAGGCTGGGCTATTTTTAAACTGGCCCAGTAAAATATTTAAAATTACACACACACAAACACACACACAAGGCTAAGACCACAACCTGGGCAGAAAACATCATCAGCTCATGCCTGAAACATTCGATATTGCAGTTTAGGCAGTGTTTGTAATCAGCTGTCCGTTCTGTTTGCCTGTCCACCGTATTGCTGTCTGCAGGGCCATAGGTCAGAGAGACAGTGGATTCAGAGGTCAGAAAGATTGTGGGGTCCAAAGTAAGAGAGTCTATGGTTTTAAGGTCACAGCGATTAGACAAACGACAAAGGGACATCAATATCCCACCTCAAGCCCGCCTATGAACGACAGGTAGAGATTCAAAACGTCTGGCATCTGGATGTTGACTTTACTAACAGCATCAAAGGTGGACTTTGAAACAATCTTCAGGAACGGCAGACGACTCTGTTTATTAGGGTAAATGACATTTTCAGTGTAGAAGATTCACGTCCACATCAAACGCTAAGCTATAAGGGGAGTGGGAAAATGGGGTCATCCCTTTTCGTGTACAAGCACGCAGGAATGTTCCCTGAAACCCACCCCCCACAGCCTCGTTGTGGTACAGTCTGCCCTGCAGTCCAAGGAACGGCCGCCTTGGACAATAGTTAATTCCAGCAGCTGTCGGAACCTATGGGCGGTGCGCTGTGGACCAGGCGGCTACAGCTGCGGGCTGCGTCTGTGGACTACCCGTCTCTGATTCCTCTGTGGTTTGCGAAGTTTTGCTGACGCCGCAGTCCTGCAGAAACTGGAGCCCTCCAGTTTACCGGCAAGAGAGGCACAATAACAGCCCAAAATAAAATCACCGACTTTCCATTCAATTTATGTCAGGTGCGCCCCCAGTCTCCATTTTAAAGACCTCGGTTAATATCTCTCCCCTTATATTTCCACTTCTTTATTTATTTGTTTATTTATTTTTTAAAGCTGAGAAAGATAAAATTGTTTCATGGATCTCCTGAAGGAATGAGTAGCCTACGACTGCAGAGGGAGAGCGGATAAGTGCGTGACTGGATTTTAAAAAATGGACTGCAAAGATCTGGAGACCGGTTTAAGGGGAAATGGGAAACGTAAGTTGTTATTATTATGGAATATGTCGCTCGCTTGTTACGTTTTATCCGTTTGTATTGGGTCCATGTGAGTAACATCGTCGATCCCCTCGATTAGTGTCGAAATGTCTACCCTCGCGTGCATTCTGTCAGTGCGACGCTGTCAGACAGTAACAATAAATAACAAGCAGTGGTGTTTTGATCTGATAGCTTTGTCACGATTTAAATTTTAGTTGTACGGTCCTGCTCAATGAGTAGGCTATCGAGGACTTGGCAACAGATAGCGCTTGGCGTGTTGATAAAAATACAGAATAAACGAGCGGATCTGAATATCACATATCCGTACACATAACCTACATATCCATATATCACCTCTATGGTATGCAGCTATGCCATATGCCAATGATTCGTGCATTGCCTTACACGCCAGTGTCGTTAGCAGCACTAGAAATATATCAAACATATTTGTTCTACACAGCGTGCAGTTGTTGCATGAACCATTTTTGTCCAGAAAAATATCCCCCCACTGCGTTCTCTGCGTGTCACTGCAAATGCCAGGATGTCACCTCTCTTCGTTTTATAAAAATGCATTTATTTTTATTTGTTATAACGAATAGCCTAACCGTGCAAACTGTAGAAGGTACATTGGAATGTAACACCGCACTTTTGGTCAATAGCCGTGAAAAAAATCTCTGTTGTTAATGCGCTGGAAACTACTCGGAACATTAATACTTTTTATTTAGACTTCACGACCGTCAGGACGGCTCAGTGAATCTTCTTATCGTCCATATATAAAGAACCATACCACATGTCCTAGATTAGGCGGTCACCCATTCCCATTTCAACCCCAGCGATTAGATAAAAACGTAGCAGGATTCACGTAAATCTTAATTTCACATGACCATGTGAATAACGTGATCACTATGGAGGTTGTCAAACACCCGCTCCTCCTTGGCTGCTGCATCACTTGTTAGACACACTTCAGATCTCATTCACCTTCAGTGTCAGAAAATCCTAATAGGTGAGATCGTTGCTGTGACGCTGATCTCTGAGGTCTTTTCCCTTTCTGACACATTGGCTGTCGTGTCTAGGCCCGTGTCAGATATATAACTGTCTGTTACAATGCAGGAACAATATAGGGGAATTCAATACATCAGTGTATGTACAGCACATCATTTTCTGTTTCAGAATTCCTTTGTTGCTGTGAAAAACAGCCATGTTCACTGGGGGTAGCCTAGTATGTGGAACTTTAGTTATGATTCTCACGTCCTTGCCAAAAAGGAAAAACTTGTCACCTAATCTGAAATTCAAGAATTCGGTTCCTCCAGGACCTTATCATCATCCTCATCATCATCATCATCATCATCACCACCATTGCCTTCCTGTCCAATCTTGTCATCACAAAGTGTCAAAGCCACTAAAACACTGAAGAGTGTTCATCCTTCACGAATGCGTAATTCTTAACGTCTGCCTCGCTCGGTTGATACCCTGTGGTTGGTCTGGCTGGCACTTCCTGGTTGGTGAGCATTTCCTTTGTGCCATATTTGACTTCCTGGTGAACAATCCCTACCACTGCTGCCAGAGTGAGGGCCGTCCCATTGACACGTTGATATTATGGCGAGTATCCCGTGATTTACGTGTCTGCGGTCCAAGAGCTCTTTTTCCCTGCAGTGTTCCTGAAGAGGCAGCTGTGGGTACAGTGTGTCCTTGTGAGATGTGTTTGGTGGGCTGATATTTGGCTTCTCTAGTTGCCGACAGCCTGTAGGAGTTTTCAACACATTTTTTTCTCTCAGAAGAGAAACGCGCGAGTATCTCCCAGGCGGGCGGAATGCCAAGGGCCTCTGACACGTGAATTCTCCGAGACAACATTTTCTCTGTGTGAGGAGAAAGACGCCGGCGTGTTTCATGAGCTCTGTTGCATTTAACAGTTTCTGAGCTGCGTGAACGTGAACTATAAAGCAAACCTCGAAGGTTCGTTGCTGTAGAACGCGGAGGGAAGCCGTCCGTTATCTTGGGATCGACGAAGCCCTTATTCTGCAACATTGCGCCCTTCCAAATTCACTGAAGGGTGAAAAATGCAAAATGTTCTTTTTGGCCACGCAGGGTTAGCATTGTGATCACTTCACGGCCTCATCCTTAGATCTTCGCTAAACGGGCAGGGCTGCTAAATATTTGAGAATGTTTTCGGATGTGGAATGAATGAAATTCCCTTTTCTCGTAAGCAGTTACGCTGTTTAGCAGGGACGTGAGGGCAATTCTTTGTTGTTTTCTCAGGTTTTATTTCATCCTCTGATCTCATGCGACTCCTGATAGCAGCTGTGCTTCTTTTCTTCTTTTTCTTTGTTTGAAGAGGGAAATGGGCTCGGAGGGACTGGTTTTCAGTGTAACAGACGTCTGTCTCAGTAATGCTTTCTGACTCTGAACCATAAACAAGAAAGAGGAATCTCTCTCCATTTTGGGGTGTGGGGGTGGGGGTGGGGGGGGGGGGGTCACACGCAGATGAGAAAATAGGCATGCTATTAAATGATCTTGGATTATTTCGATTGCTGTAATGCATTTATACTGTATTCAATCTTTTTTATTGAATTCATGCACTCTTAAGTGAGGGAACTTGATAAGGAGATACAGGGAGGCTAATCTTGTCACTGATGTAACAAGTTAAATGGATTAAACACATCCTATATCATATTGAATGTAGATATAGATTGCAATATATTATGATTAAACATGTTGGGCTGTGCTATTTGTAAGCTCTGTGGTCAATATATATTTGCCAGCTTTGACACTGTGATATAGAAGGTCACATTGCTAAAGTGAATACAGGGCTGTGGAAAAATGTGACAGTTAAGGCAACCTGCTGTAGCAGTAGCACAGAGCTCAAGTGTGTGAGTGTGTGTCTGTTAAGTGTGTGTGTATGTGTGTGTGTGTGTGTGTGTGGGTGGGGGGCGTTGTTTGGGGTGCTCAAATCAGAAGAGAAAGATCCTCTTACAGAAACAGTTACAGATGCAGAACTGAAGAACACGCCAGGAACCCTTATAGCTTCTAACCATTACTGACCTGCTCATTCACCCACTCACTCTCTCACCCACACACTTTCTCATCGGTTTGGCTCTGTTGTCCCAGTATTTGTGTAGAAAGGACTGAAGGAGTCAGGTTACTGCTGCATAGGTGACGGAATCAGAGCTGAAAAACAGAAGCGTCTGGTCAGCAGTACTGAACTGAGTGTTTTTGTTTGGTACTGGGTGAATTGGGTGTTTTTGGATGGCACTGGGTGGATTGTGTGCTGGAGTGCTTCAGAGCCATCTTTAGCAGGAAGCTGTAATGACAGCAGGTCAGAACAGCCGGTTGTGCGGTTAGAACAGCTGCCCCCCCCCCCCCAACACCCCCATCGTGGAGCAAATGTGCAAGTCACAGATGTCTGAACCCCCGCACCCCCATTTCCCCACCGCCCCCGTCCCATTCCTCCAACACCCCTGTCCCATTCCCCCACCGTCCCCGTCCTATTCCCAGCCATCAATAAGACATAGCTGCTAATATTAGACAATGTGCCGCATGGCTGACTACCACAGGATAGTTCTTCCAGGGACCTCTCTCTTTCCCCTTTCTTTTTCCTCTCTCTTTCCTGTCCACCTCTCTGTTCTCCCAGCTCTACAGTCCATTTCTCTTTCCCCTGTGTGAGGTGTGGGCAGTCTTTCTCATCGGTTTGGCTCTGTTGTCCCAGTATTTGTGTAGAAGGGACTGAAGGAGTGAGGTTACTGCTGCATAGGTGACATGAATCAGAGCTGAGACACAGAAGCATTTGGCTAAAGACCCAGCCTGGATCCTGCAGATCTATGCAGCCTGGATCCTGCAGATCTGTGCAGGATCCAATCTGCAGAGCTGCTGCTCAGTTCCCTGAGAATCGAACAGCTGCGTTTCAGGGAACGGCCTCGTGCAGAATAATCAGAAACCAGATCAGCAGCGCATTTGACTGCCTCACACACACAAACACACACAAGCGCAGATATACATGCAGACACACACACACGTACATGCGCACACATGCACGCACGCACACATGTACACACATACATGCATGTACGCACACACGCATGCACACACACATGCACACAAACATGCACGCACGCGCACACATGCACGCACACACACCTGTGTCAGTGTGTTGGTGTATACTGTATTCTTCTCCTAATCTTCCCTTACACCCCCCCCCCCTCCCCCCGTGTCCCTCTCTCCCCTCTCTCTGTTGTGAAGGAGAGCTGTGACTCTGAGCTGTGTCTGGTTTTGCATGGCAGACGCCTGGCTGTGAATTAGGCACTTTCACCTTGTGAAAACGCTGACCTTCCTTTGTCAGAGGCGTGGCTGCTATGGGGAACCATTAAAAACCTGAACCCATGGCGATGGCGGTGGTCATGATTTCCATGGCGATGAAGGTGGTCATGATTTCCATGGCGATGAAGGTGGTCATGATTTCCATGGCGATGAAGGTGGTCATGATTCCCATGGCGATGACGGTGGTCATGATTCCCATGGCGATGACAGTGGTCATGATTTCCATGGCGATGACGGTGGTCATGATTCTTATGGTGGTGATGGTGGCCGTGATTCCAATGAGAGTAATATTAATGACGATCGTCTTGATGATCATGATGATAATGGTGGTAATGACAGTGGTGGTGGTGATGATGATGATTACATACCAATGATGATGATGATGATGATAGTGACTATGGGGATTATGATGATGATGATGGTAATGATGATGATGATGATGATGTTGAGGATGATGATGGATGATGCTGCTTCCTTCCCACTCCTCCTCCTCCTTTCTCATCCTTTTCTCCTCTTCCTCCTTTCTCTTCCTTTTTCCCTCCTCCTCCTTTCTCCTCCTTTTCCCCTCCTCCTCCTTCGCCCTCCTCCCTCAACACTGCCGCTCTGCTGCTCTTGCTACTCATCTATGCAGACGGAAAACATGTCAATCATTCATGAACCCGATAGCTTTACTATGTAGACCTATTTACCTCTTAACCTTCATACCACAAATCCCACTAACCTAAATAGTCTCTCTTCTCTCTTGCTTTCTCTGTCTCTCTCACTCTCATTTTCGCTCTCCTACTCTCTCTTTTAACCTTCATACCAAAAACCCCACTAACCTAAATGCAATCTATCTCTCTTTCTCTCTTTCTGTTGGGCGGGGGGTGGGTCTTGGTTTGTAAATAGGGGGTTTGGGTAGGTTTTAAGGTAATTGTGGAAGGTTTTGTCTTTCAATTAAAGGAACATCAAAAGCATCTCTCTTTCTCTCTCTCTCTTCTAACCTTACACCATAAACCCCCACATCCTCAAAGCCATCTATCTCTCCTTTAACCTAAAAACCACAGATCCCATTGCCTCTCGGGAGCTGTTGCCCTGAGTGTCTGGAAAAGTAACGGTGTTCTTACAGGAGGGCCAAATGGTTGGCCTGCTCGCTCGATCTATGACGCTGGGGTCATGTGACTCATCTGGGGAAGAGCAGGAAACTGCTCCCTTGGGTCCATTTGATGTTTGCCTCTGTCAGGTTCGTCAGTGCCTGGCAGCGGCCTCAGAACTGTCTGTGCTCTCTGTGAGAGAAGGGAGTTCTGGCTCTGTGAACTTATGGCATCATACCAGAGAGGGTCCTAATAAGAGCGAGATGGTAAATTTCAATGTTGTGTTTTCTTTCTGTGGGTTTTCACTGCTTTTTTTTGTCTCTCTTTCCTTCTTCCTCTCTTTCTCTTAGCTTTCCCCTCCACTCCCGAAGCCGAGCCCAGAGAAGAGAAAGAGGTGTATAGCATTATGAAAACCGACTCCTCCCCCACCCCAGACTCCTCCTCCACAACAGACTCCTCCCCCACGACAGAATCAACTGTCAAAATAGACTCCTCTTTAAAGCCAGAATTGTCCTCAAAACCAGGCTCTTTCAAACCAGACTCCTCGGTGAAAACAGACTCCTCTTTCAAACCAGACTCCTCTGTGAAAACAGACTCCTCTTTCAAACCAGACTCCTCGGTGAAAACAGACTCCTCTTTCAAACCAGACTCCTCGGTCAAAACAGATTCCTCCTGCAAGCCAGACTCATTAAAAACCGATGGTCCATTGGCTTCCACTAGGAGGAAAGTCAGTCTTCAGCATAAGAAAGGTAGTCAACATCTCTTCAGTCAGACTTTTCACTTCCCTGTATCTGACCGGCTCACTATTGGCATGTAAACTGGTAGTAACAGTATATCAGTAAAGGATATAAATCAGAGGTGGGCAATTTCTGGCCTCGAGAACCTACATGTGTGCAGGTTTTTGTTTTCTCCAGTTACCCTGGCTAAATGAGCTAATTGGCTATTTACACAAACACTCCTTAACTCATAGATTTGATCACAGTAAAACGTTTCATGTTGGGATGCAAGAACAGTCTTCAGCTGTCGTCCATGTGCTTATCAAGAAATGTAGCTAGAATGTCAGATGGTGTAAATGTTGGGGCTACTTAAGTAATTAAGGCCAGAAGTTGCCATGACAACCATAAACATACCCAGCCCTTGTTGCCCACATCTGATATAAACAAATCCCGTGTGTGTGTTATGTGTGTGTGTTTGTGTGTGTGTGTGTGTGATGCGCGTGTGTGTTTGTGTGCGGTGTGTGTGGCACGTGTGTTTGTGTGTGTGTGTGCATGCATGCGTGTACGTGTGCGTGTGCATGTGTGTAAACCAGGTTTCAGTGGAGATAACGTGGAGCCCTTATGTGTGTTGGTTAGAGGTGGTTTTTCCTTTGTGCTCTTTACATTTAAGGCATCTGTCGGATGAGCCCTGAAAGCTAACGGTGAAAGCACAGCCTTCTATCTCTGACCCTCACATGTGATTATATGCTGCTCCAATGATTACTGATGGGATGTGACCTCTGACCTCCGGAGGCTGACCTCTGACCTCTCTTTCAGCGGACGGACCAAAGCTGGAGGAGAGGCTGAAGCTGGCGAAGGAGCGAAGGGAGGAGAGGGCCAGATACCTGGGTGAGCTCACCTGTGTTTTACCCTCCGTGCTGCACCTCAGGTTTCCTCCATCGTTTCATTTGACTTTACAGGTGAATCGCTCCTGGGCTCCGATCGCGATGCGGTGAATTGTGTGGGCGACGTCTGTGGTTTTAAGCACCTCTGTTCTGAGCTGACCTCTTCATTATTGTTCTGTATTTAAAAGAAATGTATTTCATGGTGTGAAAGGTTTTGGCTTCACCTTTGTTCTGAGTGTAACTGTGCCTTTTTTGTTCCTCGTTTCCTGGGTCCCTTCCAAGATTCCTAGGCAATTATCGCAAAATAAAATGGCGGTTCATCCGGTATTTAAAGTGTCTTATGCCAGGATGTTGCGGGTGGAATCCGTTCTACTGTACGCTGTTTTTGTCTGTCACTTGAAACCTCAACTGTCACTTGCCAGCAACCTGATGATGCTCCACTTTCATCTTAGCCCTGGTAATTGCATTCTGAGTGCAAATGAAGGGCCGCTCGAATGCGGCTAGCGCATGTGAGACTGCTTTTGCGTGGGAAATCCTGTCCACTCTAACGCATTTTGCACTGTACCCCGCCGACATGGAGGGGAGTGGCTTCTGTTGAATGATTGACAGTCACTCTCTTTCCTTCCTGCTTCAGAGCAGCGCACCCAACAGCAAGGTAAGACGTCCCTGCTGGGGTGAACACTGCCACACTGTGGTCACAGCGCTCCACTTCCACAGCTCGTGACCATGCTGCACTGTAATTTATTTTTATTCCTTGTGTATGAAACAATCACCTCCATTTTGTTTTCTTTTTGCTTTCTGTGATTTTTTAAAATGTAGTTCATGGTCCAGTGAGATTTGCTCACTTCACTCAGTTCCAGCACCATGGTTATGCGATGTTTGTTAGTTTGTCAGTAAGAGCCAATAAGTTACCCAGCAGGCCTGGGGATGAGGGGTGTTTCAGAAGAGAGCTGAGAGAGGGAGCCATATGACCAGATATTCCAGAAGTATATGTATTGAGGGATTTAATCATCTTCAATTGTGATGTCACAATTGTGTGACCTGCAGTCAGATTATTGAGGGTGATGTCATCATTGTAAGACCAGCAGTGTAGTTCACTTATTTAGCAGCTCTGTTCTGCGTGCAGTTTGGATAAGTGGACGGTTTTGTGGTCTTTAATTCAGGCTATGCCTCTGGCTCCGTCTACCCTGGTGCAGGCCAGTGCTGAATGTAAAATTTACTCTCTGGTGCCCTCTAGTGTTATTGTGAAGTTTCCTGTGGCACTATTGCCAATGATAGCAAATATCTAGAGAAAGGAGTTTTATTTCCGCTAAAACCCCACATTGTGAAATTCCAGGCAGTTAACTCAATTTGGACAGCCGCTGATATTGACTGTGAAGTCACGCTAGGGTTGCAGGTTAGTGGAATCTTCCTGTACCAGGTCAGGTAAATTTGGATCCAGCTCGTGCTTCGGGTGAAGTGCACAGATACGCACTGAACCTGTTCATCCTTTTTTGCAGCAGGTCATCTGTGTTTTCTCCATTCCTTATTGGTGCTTTGCCATGGCCCCGCCTCCATTGCTGGACACTGATCCCCAGGTCTCCATGTTGAGTCAGTGTAGACTCCAGAGTTTTTAGAATTTAAATTTATCCTTTATTTTACCAGGAAGTTCTATTGAGATTAAATAGTCTCGTATGAGTTAAGAGTTCAATGAGAAATGCAACACCCTATGAGAAAGCACAGCATCTGTGAGAATTTGAGTATGAGCTACCAGTGTAAATCCAGGTCCAAGCCCCACCCCCCTTTATGAAGTCACCAATTTCCACCGGATTTCTTTCAGCCAAATCCTGGTCTGAACCCTGCTTTATTTTGGAGGGGGATAACCTCTGCTTTTTCAGAAATTATCTGAGGCTGAGTTTAATTGGAGTGGGGGGGGCGGGGCAGAGGAGGTCAGTTTGATGAGTCTCGCCCACCTCCTCCAGCCAGAAACGTGAACGTGTGAGGGGAAAGAGGGAAATGTGAAAGAGCAATGACCCCTGACCCCTGAACTTTGACCCCCTCCAGCGGCGAAGAGGGCGCAGTGGCTGGAGAAGGAGGCGCGTGCTCGGCAGCAGCGGGAGAGGCAGCTGAAGGAGCGCAGGAGGAGGCTGGAGGAGCAGAGGCTGCGGGCGGAGAGGAGGCGCGCCCTCCTGCAGGAGAGGGAGCGCCAGAAACTGGAGAAGAACAAGGTGAGGGGGTGGGGGGGTGTTTGGAAGGGGGTGCGCAGGGGTAATTGTGGGGCATTCCCAGGCCTGCTGCTGTCTGATGCTGTTTCTTCAGTAGTCTCCTTTTCTCTGTGTCTTTTGTGAGTTCATCTGTCAGTGACGTCACAAGTGGGCGGAGATTCGGGGCTCATCTCTGCTGCCCACAGATATCTAATGTTTGGGAATTTTTAATGAATACGTTTGACCGGCAAAAGCTTTAAATATCTTTGAATGAATTTATCTGAGCGTATGTTACTCATATGTGCAATTGTCTTTGTGTTTGTGTTTGTGTGTGTGTGTGTGTGTGTGTGTGTGGGTGCTTGCATGTGTGTGTGTTTGTGTTTGTGTTTATGCGTGTGTGTGTGTGTGTGTGTGTGTGTGTGTGTGTGTGTGTGTGCATCCTCTGGACTGCAGGAGCGGTATGAAGCAGCAGTCAGAAGATCAAACAAGAAGACATGGGCTGAGATCCGTCAGCTGAGATGGTCTTGGGCTGGAGGTCTGAACCAGACGTCCGGCAGAGAGAGTGAGCACCGCTGATACTGAAACCCCACAGAACCCCGCAGAACCACACAGAACCCTGCAGAACCACACATAACTCCACAGAACCCTGCAGAACCACACAGAACCCCACATTACTCCACAGAACCCTGCAGAACCACACATAAATCCACAGAACTACACAGAACCACACATAACTCCTCAGAACCACACATTACTCCACAGAACCCTGCAGAACCACACATTGCTCCACAGAACCCTGCAGAACCACACATTGCTCCACAGAACCACACATAATTGCACTGAACCCCGCAGGACCACACAGAACTACACATAACTCCACAGAACCCCCACAGTTGTTGCGCCGTATTTTTTTATTATGGGTTTTCCAAAATGTCGGACCGATAAGTAAGGTGAACAGGTGTGTCACATCATAGCCGTTACTATCTGACGAATCAGCATGGCTGGAACTCTTCATTGATCAGTCAGCACCAATGACCAGAATCATCTGTTTCATAAAGAACAACACAGTGCCATACAGACTCATAACAAACAGTGAGCTGCCTCAAAATATAGAGAACATCGGCAGTGTAGTGTAATGGCTAAGGAGTTGGTCTTGTAACCTAAAGGTTCGATTCCCCGGTAGGACACTGCCGTTGTACCCTCCAGCAAGGTACTTAACCTATACCTCCAGGATATATCCAGTTGTATACAATGTAAGTATTTGGATACAATGCAAGTCGCTCTGGATCTGCTAAATGCCTGTAATGTCATGTAACTATCTCAAAACATACAGCCTTACACAAACGTTTGAGAATTGAGCAGAACCGTACCCACAGAGAACTGTATAGCACCACACAGAAACCCGAACAGATCGTCTCTGAACCCTTCAGAACACTCCCGTCAGAAACGAACCCCTCGTTCCGAGCCCTGACCGGGCCCCGCTAGAGAAGATGAGGGTCAGAAGCGTCTCCGTGGAAACGCACTGTTCCGCCGTTTCCACGGCGAGGGCGGTTGGCGTGAAGGTGTGTCTGTGCGTTCTCTTCGGTGCAGGCCGGTGCTCGACCTCGACGGCCGCCTCGCCCAAACGCGCGGACGCCGTTTTTACCAAGCGCCTGTCCAAGTCCTCCGCCTCGCTCTGGAGCACGCCCAGCGGAAGTAAGCAAGCCTTCCGGGTCACATGGTCTCGCGGAGACCCCGCCTCCCCCCCCCGCCTGCCTCCGCCCGACATCACCAGGCCACGCCCTCTCGTGCCCTCACTCTCTTTTTTTGCATCGTGATCTCCTTTATCTCTCCCACCTCCACCACCTCCGCCGCCTGCATTTCGGTCCGGTTCCGACATCGATATTTTCACATCCTGTTTCTGAGTATGTCCGTGGCGAGTCCTGTCACCTCTCACACACACACATCGCCCTCCTGCACTCTCGGTGTTCGGGGGGCTGGCGTGACTGTTTGCGCTGGCTGGTGATGTCCCGTGAGAAATTCGTCTGTGGTCCGCGCCAGTCACTTCCTGTTTGAGACGGAAAACCCCCAGGTGGATTATGGGTGACCTACAGGGCGCCGTGCAATGATTGCTGTAAGCTTTGAGCTTAGAAAGAGGGGTACCCCTCCTGCAAACCAGAAGGAGCCTGGCCACGGAGCCTCGTGAAATGACACGGACTCGTGTGGACTCGTGTGACAGTGAGGATTCCGGGTGCGAGAAGGGGCGGAGTCCACATTCCTTAAAACGGCTCCCGGCTGCCCTGTCCTTCAGCCCACAGACTTGGGGCCCGTCTGTCTGTCTGTCTGCGCTGCTGATTGGTGCCCTGGCTATGTGCATCACGCTGTCATGGAAACCTGTGGCCTTCATGACCCCCTCCCACCCCCCCCACCCCATCGCCGAAACTCGTCTGTCTCAGTGAATCACCAGCACGGCAGCACACGCTGAGCCCTTCCGGAGCCCCGCCCTCCCCTGCATGCGTGGGCGGGGCTGTCAATATATGTGTCCAATCACAACTCGGGAGGGGGCGGGGCTGACATCTGCTCAGTCAGCGGTAAAGTCAATCCTGCACCAACAGCCAGTGATCACAGTTTTGGAAGAAGAGAACTCCGGTGTATGTGTGAAGTACATCTGAGCTGGTTTTCTGAAATGCTCTGACTGACTGCTCACGTGAATGCTAATCCTGACGAGTTTGTGGGGGGGTCGGGGGTGGGGGGAGAGTTCTGCTGTCTATGTATGTCTATGTCTATGTATGTTATTCCAGGGTGAGACAAATCATGTGTGGATTCTGTTATGGGGTGTAGGACATGGTGCGTCGATGGGTGTGGTTATCGAGAGTGAATATGTTCAGTGACTGGGTTTTTGGGAGGTGTAGTAGATACGACTTTCTGCGTGAGTGAGTGAGTGAATGAATGAGCGAGTGGCTGAGGTAGAGGGGGTGTGGTTTCTTGCCGCGGGGCTGGGCGGGGTGTAAAGCCGGGCTCTGACGGCGCCCCCTTGTGTCAGCCCGCAGTCTGCAGCTGAGCGCGAGGGAGAGCCGAATCGTGGAGCGGCTGATGACCCCCACCCTCTCCTTTCTGGCCAGGAGCCGGAGCACCACCCTGCTGAGCAGCGTCAAGGACTCGCGTGAGTGACTGACGCCCCCCCCGCCCCCTCGCCCTCCCCCCCCACCCCCGCCCTCCCCCCCCACCCCCGTCCCCTCCGAGTTTCTGGGTATAGAAACAATAAACGAGCGGTGTGATCCCCACCCTGTGCTCGGCTGTGCGCGTGCGGGGTTCTGACTTCCGCCTGCCTCTGCTCGTGACCGCCCCCTGCAGACTCGTGCCTGCGCTCGCAGTCCGCCAACCCCCTGTCGGCCTGCGCCCACGCCTGCGCCGGGCACCGGAAGGTCTCCGCCAGCACGCCCGACATCACGCAGCGCCAGCGGAAGCTCGAACCTGCCCCGGTAAGCCCCGCCCACTGTCCTGCAGGGGGGAAGGGGGCCCATGTAGGGATCATTATCCCTTCAGTCAGGGATGTGCAGAGAGGGTGGCTACGGTGGCTTGAGCCATTGCCCCTTTGCCCTCCTTGGCTGAAATGCCCCTCTGGACTAAATAAATAATAATAATTATTATTATTATTATTGTTGTTGTTGTTGTTGTTGCTGCTGTTATTGTTATGATCATGATTACTGTTATTAAACCTAATTAAATCGTTGTAGTCATTATAAAACTAAAATGCCAGATGATAGGGCAACGGGGTCAGGAGGTAGTGTGCCAATGTCAAGGGTTGGGGGGGGGGGGAGACAGGGGCTTTTTCTTGGCTTGAGCCCCTTCCCCTCAAAATGTCTGTGCACGCTCCTGCCTCCTGGCCTCGCCTGTCTGAAGAAGATCCTGCTCATATTCTCGTTTCTCAAAGGTGGAGAAAAAGAAGAAGAAGAAGAAGAAGGAGAAGATAGACAAAGAGCGAGAGAATGAAAGGGAGAAGGCCCTGGGAAAGGAGAAGGACCTGAAAGAGAGACGGTCCCTGAAGCAGAGAACGGAGACCAGGTACCGTCTTCCGACCTCTCAGAGAGACAGACACAACCGGCCCCTGAATGTCCTGCTGCCTACATATTTAACAGGGTCCTTTCAGTGTCTGTAGAAGGTTTCTAACCGTAAATACACATAACCCTAATGTTCATTTATGGGGACGGAGTATATGTAACTGCTTCAGGGAGTGAGAAGGAGATTGCTCTTCCTTGGCTGTGAGGACAGTGTAGAGAGACAGGAAGAAGTAGGAGGAGAGAGAGGGCGAGACGTGCGACAAAGGTCGGCGGTCGGATTCGAACCGTCGACGTCGCGGCTCGCACTGAGCGTGTGGTTAGCGCTCTGCGGGCTGCGCCACTGGAGGCCCCAGGGAGGATAGCTTTGAACAGGAGGCCTCAGTCCGTGTTCAGTCTCTGGACGGCACTGTTACGCCAGTGTGTGAGGTGTGGCTAGGCTACAGGGGTACGGTGAGCTCCCCAGGTCAGCCAGTTCTGTCGATGTAGAAAGAACGGCAGTGTGGACGTCTGGTGTGGTGTAGGATGCGGGGCCATTCAGGTGTGCTGTGGATCAAGTGTGGTGTGAGAGAGGTGGCCGGAGGGTTCCGGTGTGATGTGTGCAAGGCGTAGCGCCGTTGGACGATTAAAGTGTTTCTCCCAGCAGTGTCCCGAGTAAAAACCAGCTCGCCCCTCCGCCGAAAACCTCCCGGACCAGGCCCACCTCCCCCGGCCCTGCCGCCTCGCCCCGGGTCCCCGGAACGCGGCCCAAGAGGTCCAAAACCCCCGCCAGGGTGCGGCTGCCGGAAGCCTCCCCGGTTGCCGTGGAGATGGCGGGAGAGTCGCTCAAGCCGGCCGAGCCCGAGGACGCGAGGGGTGAGTGTGTTCCGTGCCGCGGGCTGATCGGTCCGGTGTTTCTGGAGATGCCCCTGGGGGCTGGCGTTCGGTCCTCTGGTGCGCTGATTCACTGCGGTCACAGTTCGGTCTGCGTACGCACGCGCTCTTCCGCTCACTCACGCTATGCGCCAAAGTGAGGTCTTTCACCGACTCACTTGGATAGAAAGTGCCAATTGCTTTGTGTGAGTGAGTCTTTGTATATCCTTATAGTACATCGATATATATCGTTATATTACCTCGATATATATCTGTATAGTACATCAATATATATCCTTATAGTACCTCGATACGTGTCCTTATAGTACATCGATATATATCTTTATAGTACATCGATGTATATCCGTATAGTACGTTGATATATATGCTTATAGTACATCGATAGCTCTTTCACATTTTTCACAGTTAACTAACTCCATATTCTCTCCCCCCTCTTAAAAAAAGAAAAAACAGGCTCCACCAGCGTTCCTCCCCTTGTGGTGTCTGCTGCTCCAACAACGGCCCCTTCTCCAGGAGCAGCAAACACAACGGCCACCGCCACCCCCTCCCAGTCACCCTCCACCACCTCTCCCTCCGGCCCCTCTCCCTCTGCCCCATCTCCCTCCACCCTGTCTACCTCCGCCCCGTCTCCCTCCGTCCCCTCTCTCTCTGGCCCCTCTCCCTCCGGCCCCTCTCCCTCTGCCCCATCTCCCTCCACCCTGTCTCCCTCCCCCGTCTCCATCCGTCCCCTCCTCTGGCCTCTCCTCGGCCCCTCTACCTCCGCCTCCTCTCCCTCTACCCTCTCTCCCTCCACCCTGTCTCCCTCCGCCCCCTCGCCCTCCGTCCCCTCTCCCTCCGCCCTGTCTCCCTCCGCTCCCTCCCCCCCGGGCCCCGCCCCGGCCTCGTCGCACACAGGCGGCCGCCCCCCGGCCGGCACCACCGACCCGGAGCAGGCGGCGCGCAGCCTGGCGAAGAAACGGCGACAGATCCGCGAGGAGCGGGAGAGAGAGGAGCAGGAGCGGCGTGAGCAGGAGGAGAGAAACCGGTGTGTGTGTGTGTGTGTGTGTGTGTGTGTGCACGCGTGTGTGTGTGTGTGTGTGTTTCTGTGTATGTTTGTGTTCGTGTGCACATTTCTGCCTGGGCGTGTTTTGTGTGTATTATTGAATGCGTGTGTATTTGGGTATGTTTGCATATTTGTTTTGTGTTATTGACTTGAGCTTGCTTGCTGCTCAGGGTTTTGCGTGAGGAGCGGTTGGCATGGGAGCTGGAGGAGAGGAGGTGCAGGGAGGAGGAGGCTCGGCGTGTCGCAGAGGAGCAGGAGGCCGCGGCACAGCAGCAAGAGGAGGCAGCGCAGAAGGAGAGTGACCGCCTGCAGAGAATGGTGAGTGTGGGTTTCTCACCCATACTGGGTAATGTAGTTTTCAAAAAGAGTTTGGACTACAATTGTGACTCTATTATGATAAAAACTCCCCTATTGTACTTCCCCTATTGCACCAGACCATAAATCTCCTGATTCATTGTTTGGACTATCTTAGACTGACTTACAGAGGAGTCCTACAGCTGCTGAAGACATTACTGTCTTTGGGCTGTAAAAAAAGTTCACAAAAATACCTCTCCTCTCGGATATGCAGGCCTTGCACACAAGAAGGCCAATCTGATATCTGATATAGGGAATGTTAAGCAGCTGCACACTCATTTTGAATGGCTTACTGAGGACGCTGCTCATCATTTTAGGTCCACAAACATACTGAACATTTTTTTCTGAGCATAGCATTCCAGAAATTGCAGTGAATGCTGTCCTAACCTTACAGCCCTCATTGCCAGTATTCGGGTTTTATCTGCGCACCAAGTCTGTTTTTCAGAGTCTTAAGAGTATGTAATATGCAGAGACTGCGATGCCAATGGAAACCTATGAAGAGAACAGCAGGACCAGGAAGTATAATTTTTCCACTGAACAGACATGCTCAGTTGTGTCCTTGGTCACATGCCTGATCACGTATACAGTGATAATAGCGCAGAGCAGTGGCGTGAGATGGCTCCTTCAGAGCCCATCCCCCTTCTCCACGGGTCATAAACCGCAAACATAGTGGCGAAAGCTGGCCCTTCCTTCTGAGCGCTCACGTACCAAATGTGCTTATGATGTTCGGCGAAGAGTGGGTGTTTATGGGTAATGCGGTTCCTCCTGTGTGCATCAGAAGGAGGAGGAGGCGGCCAAGGCCCGGGAGGAGGCGGAGCGACAGAGACAGGAGAGGAACAGGCACTTCCAGAGGGAGGAAGAGGAGCGCATGGAGAGGAAGAAGGTGTGGACGAGGACTCCTGATAGCCAGACTCTGTAGCCTGGTGTTTTGAGGCTTGACCAGAGTTGCATTATACTACTAAAATTATATTTTATAGTATACTGGTTCTACAAAATTCAGTCTAAATTAACCAGTGGTTAGTCCCTGGGTTTCCAAACTATAGGTGCTAACCCTATATGGGTCGCCTAAAAATTTAGATTTTTTTGTTTGTTGTCTCTTTAAAATACGTGACTGTAGCCTACCAAGTCCAACTTCTCAACAATCCAACTATAATAAAGCAATAAGGCATGAGGGCCTATGGTTTATCACCAATATAGTCACGGCTAAAGGGTTGTTGTTAGGCATGAGGCATGTGGGCAGGGTGGGGTGGGGTGTTGGGGTCATGTAAATTTATGAACATTAATTTGGGGTCGCATCGGAAAAACATTTGGGATCCCCTGTGTCATGGGGGTTGTGGTTTATTCTTCATTGGAGGTTGCAACGGTCAAGTGCTTCTGATGTGACATGCTACACGGTTAGTAGGTATTACTATTGAAGTCTAGGGACAGCATCTGTACATCTGCAGCCACTGCAAGATTAGCTAGAGTTTAGGCAATAATTACAAGTCGGGATGGAACATGTACAGTGACAAGGAAAGGTGGTTAGGATCAGACTGCAGCTGCCTCCTGGTAATTCAGCGCCCGAAGAGACATGGAGACCGCAGTTGAGGGAGGAGGGGACAAGGTCAGCACGCGCTCCGTTCGGCCGTCTTCCCCGGTGAAATTCTTCTTCTCCCCGTCGGGGAGCTAGCCCTGTGGTCTCCTGCTTTTGGGCAGTTACCCCCGTTCTCCTCTTCCACTGCAGAACGATTCTCCACCGCAGAAGTGTCCCCCTGCGCCTCGGGCTGACGATAAAGATGTCCAGAGGGACGTGGAGAGCAGTGAGAGTGAGTTCAGATTGGTGCAGTCCACCACCTCCTGTTCGCTGTCTCTGTGTGAGCAGAGGGACAGAGTATGATACTTACTCCAGATTACAACAGAGTGCCTGTTATAAAAATTAATTGCGATTAGTGCAGATATTGGACTGCTTACTAACCGGGAATATTGTTTAATCCGCAATGTTCTGTATCACACTGTTAGTGCGAATGGTGAATGTAGTATATTCCAGATAGCTGGGCTGTGATGTTCCATTGTTTACTCTGTCAGTTTTATCTCCAGTTTATCATTGATTTTCCGTACTGCAGGAAAACTCTTTGGTCACGTGATTGTCGGATCTTGAGCTACCGTTTAGTATTGCTGCTGCATGCGAAAACCCCTTTTCGCAGACTCGAGGCTGTTAGCTCAGTCTCAGTAAAGCCAATGTAGTGGATGTTTCCTCACTGTATTGCCTGTCCCCCCCCAGATAACAAATAACAATGTGTTTAAATATTTTTCGCAGCACCTTCTGATGATGACAAGCATCACCCACAGACAACACAGTCCAACCAGCTGGCGGAGACTGTCCAATCGCAGGGCGACGTGAAAGAAAGGTAAAGACATGTTATCACACACGTTACCAAATGACCAATCCAGACACAAATATAAAAATATAGCCTGAAACAAATGCACTGGTTCTCAGTGTCCGGGGAGCACAGGGTTGCTTGCAGGTGTCACGGATAACCGTCTGGCCGACAGGAATGTTGGAGAGGGAATTTCGCTTTAACTTTGACGTCCGTCGCATTGTCTTCTCCCAGCCCTGTGATGAACGGTGGTGTGCAGGCCGCCAGCCGCCACCCCAACGGCCTGTCCGACCTGGGGATCATTCAGCTGGCCAATCGCAGGGGCGTCAGCGACGGGGGGCGGGACGCGTCAGAGCCCGACATCCCCGGCGGTCCAATCAAAGCCCTCGAGGGCGGGGAGCCCTTCCTGATTAAAACGGGCTCCTTGAAGACCCAGCACGTCACAGGTACCAGAGCCCAGCCACTACTTCCATTACATTTATTTAGCGGACGCTTTTATCCAAAGCGACGTACAAAATAGCATATCGAGGTCATTGGAACAGCTGCAAAACACAGGTTCGATAAGGTACAGTACTCATTTTGTACAGTTATTCATAGCCAAGAACACAGTCCAGGTCACACAGTTAACATTATTCTGACCTAACTTATGCCAAATCAGACTAGGGGGAAGAACAAGCTACAATATTAGGACATTAATACAAAGTACAGTAAGTGCTGGAATGGAGGTACCGTGTAACATGAGTGGCATGAAAGGGAGGATTTTAAGTGAAATGATTCGCAGAGTGGCGGCAGTTGGTCCAGGTATAGTCTGAATAGATGCGTCTTCAGACCCGCTAGGGAGGTGATGTCATCTTCAGAGATGACAGTTTGTGCTGTGCTCACACGGGGGTCTCACCAGTTTACCTTCCAGTTTACGTCCTTCTGGTCCAGATATGGCGCCTGCCGTCTATAAGTATGATTTTATGACATTGTGTAAACATTGTAAGCGGTTTAAATAAGCCATGGCTGGCTCCTTATTATGGGACAAAAATAAAATGGGGAACGAAAAGGGGTAAGCGCAGAAGGGACCCGTGCTCCGGCAAAATAAAGCAGACCAGACAGTCGTATGTCGGCCTGTCTCTTCATCTTAATTCCTCTTTTATTGCTGAAGAGTCAATACTGACTTGAATAATCAGTACTGACGATGGTAATCAGTACATAAATAGCCAGTGCTGATATGGATAATGATAACAGTGATCCGTTTGCTTCTTTTTTTCCAGGGGTGCTTTGAAACTTCAGATGTTGTGGAAGACGAGCCTTTAAACCAGCAGAGGAGGAGAAGTGGCTCGGTTTGCCCGCACAGCTGAAATGTGCCAAATACAGACTCCTCTTAGACGCCTGAGAATGTGTTCTCTTGCTGAGAATATAACTCTTTAAGAGAAAACTAAAAACATTGAAAAAAAAAACTTCATGGTTCATGGTTTCATGGTGCATAGCTGTTACATTTTATTGGAATATTTTATTCTGCACCTTAAATGATTGACAGCATCATCCATTGTAGAGAACATCAGACCAGAATATCTATTTGAGAAACTATATGATTTTCAGAAATGTTGCATACTTGTTATTATGATTAATATATAATTGTTGTTGTTGTAAGTACTGCTAGTTTTTATGAGTTGGACAGAAAGCTGTCTTGGTTATTTCAGTGAAAGAGAGTTAAGACTGAGATTAGAATAGATTGATAATATTTGTGGCACTTTTGTGTTGGGCCTGAATGGAAGTGTTGAAGAGTGACGTTGTGGAATAAAACTCTCTTTAAAAGGGAATTCAGTTCGTGTGTTCTCTATGCGTGAGTGAATGTGTGTGCTTGCGTGCGTGCATGTGTGGTGGAACCATATGGACCTTCTTATCCAAAGGACTTCATTTCCAATGCTGGTTTTTATTTGGACAGGGAATCATTTGTTGGTTTGTGTGGAAATATCCCGTGTCCTTTGTCACCTGGGGTCCGTGATAAAATTCACCAGGATGGTCTTAGCCCACGGGCTGAGAGAGGTGTGACGTCAACTTAGAGAACAAGTCCATCGTTCTCTAGATCCAAGCGCAAAACTTGATGGATATGCAAAACGTTGTATGGGGATCACTAGAGATTTCCAGTAGTGCGGCATGCCTCACACTTGAACACAATGACATAAAATATTACGCGTGAGACCTGACAACAGTGATCTCTGAATGACAAACCTAGGGTCAGTTCACTAATTGCACAATATGATATGCTACAATATCAAATGCTGAATTAAGGCCCCGTGTTTGTATTACAAAATGAGTCCCTTGCCCCTTTAAGGCACAGCAGGCGGTAACAAAAACCAGGAAGAAAATGGTTTGCAACTGACGCGACATTCCGACAGCCCGCTTTTAATTTATCAGCTAGGGTTTAGCGTGTTGGTGTTAGGTTACCGTCTGGCTAGCTAAAGCTGCAACAAAAATAGCTTGCTTGGTAGCATTTCCCCTACACGATTTGTAACTTCTGGTTTTCATAAAATACTAACGGGTTGCACGTGTTCGTGCATGTTACCTACGAAAAAACTGATGGTGTTTGCTGGCTTCCTGACTATGAGAAAATAGCTAGCTAGTTTCATTTGGCGGCTATTTAATTTAACTTGCAAGATAACCTCTTGAAACAAGGGGAAGCGTGCGTCGATTGTCTTCGTCAAACTGGTAAGTACGACACATCCACTCCTAGTTAGCTTCTTTGAGTGCTAATTTTTAATCTATGATGGTTAAGTTAATTCTTCATGTCCATGGTATTTGCTAACCTGACTTCGGTACGTTAATTTGACTATCGTAGAAATACAATCGTTTGGTTGGCTTGCTATCTGGATGTCTAGCTAACTAGCTACATAGCTAACGTTGAGCTGTTTGTATTATTAGTTGGACAAGCTTACCCTAACGTTATTTGTGTTGGCAAGTCAAATGTCTACCACACAGTGGCTAACTAGCTAAATGACGATGGCTGGCGGAACAAGGCTTGAAGATGCACATGATTGTTTTCTGTTTATTTATATTGAAGCTAGATTTACGTTATCTTGTAGAACCACTCACTGTTAATGATCCAGAGCGCTAATAATAAACATACTACTACTAGGGAGGTTTCCAGGAAGGTCAAATGTGATTAAGACGGCCTAGAAAACTAGACGCTCGTGTATTCTTGAGTCATAGCGAGGCTTAGATTTCGGTTAAAAGCTTTCACTTTTTATTTGGTGCCTAGCTACATACATCTATAACCACGAACATGTTGCGCACCTATTTTGTTGAAACTATTTTGCAATGTGCGTTGGATAACACGCAAGTGTGTCCTATTTAAATATCAACATTGATGACCAGCAGCTGAATGCACGTGGTATTTTTTTTACAAAGCAATATCTACATGCTCTCTAAAGACACCAGGTAGCCTACTATGTTTAATGACCACAGTGAGTCAGGACCCGTTTAATATCTCGTTAGGAGGACATGGCCTTGTTCAACACATTGTCTCCTTAACATGAGCTGGGGCCTTGTGTTTCTATTTCGGTCCAGATAGATAACTACCCCCTACTGGTCCACCCACACATCTTCCAGCTGCACCTTATTTTCCCGAAGGTCACCGGTTCAAATGCAAACTAAACTCAAACATTCATAGCTTCAGCAGGTTGCTGTATGAGGAACAGGGTTTTACGGCCAGTGGCAAGACACAATGGAATACGTTGTACACATGTTCTGTTTCCGGTTTTCTGGTGGTTCAGTCAGGTAATTGATTTCAGTTCGACGTCGTCATATTCAAAACACCATTGGATGCACATATGACTCACAATACGCATTTTGTGTGTTATAGTGGTAATAAAACAAGACCGCTCTTCCAACTACTGATAACATTTTTACAATGAAGTATTCACGTCGTTTGTAGTCGTCTTCCGATAATTCCTGACTGCCTACAATGCAAAGAATTATGGTCTTTAGCTTTGCTCCCTCATTCAATTGGAGGCTTGAGTTCTTTAAATTAGCCAATGATAATAAACAACCCAGGGTGCATATGGAGGCAGTCAAAAAATGTGGAGTATTCTTCCAAAGAACAGTCCACCACGCTGAAGAAACTGATGTACAACTAGCTAGGTATTCACAAAAGTATTCTACCTGACAGTTTTGCTGAGTTTATGCTTTGGAAATCCATTTTAAAAAATAAAGGAGAAAAAAAACTGACACCTTCAAAATCAAGAGCCAACAATCTTATTACCTACTTACCCAGTATAATGTTAGGTGTCAGAATGAGATTTTGTGCTCATTTGTGTGCCGTTTACTCATGATTAATCAGATACTAGAGTTTGTAAATAATAAACCGCCCATTGACGTTTAAAATTGGAATGACTCACTTCCTTGGACTTTGGACTTCCCTGCTATTGCCTCTTATTTGCAGTCTGTCATTATCTGGTCTTCTGAACGTCACCGAGTATATTTCCAACATGGCCACTGAATTTTCTAGTATTTCGTTTCGAGAGCTGTGGGGGACTGTCTCTAGTCTAGCCAATAAAAATGCATCAAATTGTATGGCCAGCAAGCAACTGTACTTGTAAGCTGTTCCTATAGAATCTCAGCAAAAAGACTGAAGCAAAAAAAGAAAAGGGGAAAAAAAGGCATTCATTCCTGATGTAAATGTAGCCATAATGTTTAACCCACTAAGTATATCTATCATGACACTCAGCAGAAGCATGATAAGCATTCAGCAATAGCCAGGTAGTTTGACAGAAACAGCCTGTGATTTTGGGTGTCCTGGTTGTATGGTCAGCACTCTATTGACCATATGTGGGCGGGTACCTTTCTCCCTGAAATGTTTCGAGTCCCAGCACCTTGAGACCTACGATTCGCACCCTCCCTCCCAAAACATCGGCAGCGGCCCCTCATTCATTCCACGGTTGAGGCGCACAGGGCTGCGCGTTTTCGGTTTGGCGGGGTATCGGTTATGGAAACGAGCGCCGCCACAGCCCAGCTAATTTAAATGCGCCGCCGCCGTTTGAGACTCGTCACGCTGCATCGTATGAAAATGTAAATCCTCCTCCGCGGAGCTGGGGGATAACGGTCGGTGAAACCGCTGGACGCGTTTCAGGACTGCGGTCGTGCAGGGGTTGTTCCCGTTTCGAATTGAAAAGCTGTACGGGAGAGGACATCGCAGCGGAAGTTAACACTGGGAGCAAAGTCAAAAGATCTATAATTGACTTTGAAAAAAAGGGCTTGAAATATGGGGCGACACACCAAAGTGATGGCACGCGAGATGAGTAATTAAAGGGACGCTTCACCCAAATGGCGTAATTATGTTGGCCTAATAGTTTTTATGGGTGGTAGTTTCCACAAACTGGCCCTGCTGCTGTGGCCCTTGGAGTCTTCTGAAAGCACTCTCTTGAGATAAGCCCTCTGAAAGGCCACTCCACTGCTGGCTTTGGGATACAAGGACGCTCAACATCGACCCAGAGGGGGTGACCTATGATCACGGGCTATGTGGTGATTGTCTTCTCGCAAACAGATTTTTATCATGACGTCTACATTCAGCTACAGTACCCGCTACAGTATATTGGCCGATCCGCGTGGCGTAAAGGTCTGTGAACGAATGTAGCCTTCAGGTCTCAACCCCCACTTTCGTGACTACGCCTGAAAGAAGAAGAAAAATAAAGGCTTACAGGGTTGCACGAATGGTTTTAGCAACGCGCGTGATGTCTCTTGTTATCCGGGTAACGTCTCTACAGACCACATCCTGTCAAGCGCTCGGGTGTTGTGCTTTCACTTCCTGTTCTCTGCTGAAGTTGCTGCTGCTCTGCAGACCAGTCCAGTGCGACGGCAGATCCTCTCTAACCGCAGGCCTCAGTCTCTGCGCAGGTTCTGTAGCTGTTCCTGCTACCGGAGCAGTGCCAGATCAGTCCGAGTGAGCTGCTCTACCCTGCACTGATCCCAGCAGTTAGCCGTTAGCCTAACAGTTCATTGTTTTTTGGCTGGACCGCAACAGCGGGTTTTATTCCGGCTTGCGGCGCGTAACATATTAACGGTGCTCCTCTGTGTGTTTTTTTTAAATTTTTTTATTTTATTAGGTCGTAAGTCATAAGTCTCGCCGCGGAGATGTCCAAGGACCCGAAATCTCCCTCCAGATCCCGGTCCAGATCAGCTTCCAGATCCCGGTCCCCGTCTCGATCGCGGTCCCAGAGCCGCTCGAGGTCGCGCTCCAGAAAGCGCCGCTACAGGTACTAGTGTGGCCTCTCTGTCGCTAGGCTCTCTGCTGTTCTCTATCTGCGTCTGTGGCTTGCATTTAAGGACGGTGTTTTTCAGAATCAGAATCGCCTTTACTTGCCAAGTATGTTTACACATGCAAGGAATTTGACTCCGGTTTAATGGCTCTCAATGTCCTCACGCAAAAGAAGAGTAACAACACAACGGTCTTCTTTGCGGTGCACTGTTGCCTTTGTTAATCTTAACTTTCTTCTCCTTAACAAAGTTTTAGCGACGTTTCTCTGTTAATGATTATTTCTCTCTCTCTCTCTCCGTTACTCACTCTCTCATTTGCTCTTTCTGGCCATCTCAGCTCCAGGTCTCGCTCCCGGTCCCACAGTCGGGACAGGGGTTACCCACGGGAGTACCAAAATAACCGCGGTTTCCGCGGCTACAACCGAGGGTTCCGGAGACCCTACTACTACCGCGGCCGCAACCGTGGCTTTTACCCACGGGGGCGGTACCAGCGAGGGGGCGGGGGCGGCGGCGGTGGCGGCGGCGGCGGCGGCGGAGGCTACGGTGGGTACAGGCCCAACTACTGGCACCGCGGGCAGGAGGATCAGTACGAGCATCACCAGCACAGCCCCAGGAGGGGGCGCTCTCGCTCCCGGTCCCGGTCCCGGTCCCGGAGCCGATCTCGAGGATCTTCCTCGGCTCGGTCCCGCCGCTCCTACTCCTCCTCGTCCCGCTCCCCGTCTCCGCCCCGCCGCTCGGGCTCGAGCAAGCACGAGGCGAAGGAGGCGCAGAGGGGTGGGGCCAAGGACGGGGGCGGGGCCGATAAGCAGGACGGAACCTGGCAGGGCCTGACGGACTACAGCGCCAGCCCAAAGCAGGCCAGCCCCCAGATGCGCTCGGCCGTCATCGTGGGCCCGGCCCCGCCCACTGCCCCGTACGGCTCCGCCCCTCCCAAAGCCAAAAACGCCAGCCCGGCCGCCGGAAACAGCGACGCCCCCTGGAAAGGTGCGGGCGCCGCCACGGCCTCCACCAGTAAGCCCTCCCCTCCGCAGGGCTCCGCTCCCTCCGGGTTCGGGTTCTTCTCGAAGGAGGGCGTCAAAACAGGAGACCGGACCGCATTGTCTTCAGCCTTTCAAAAGTACGTTGGATTTCTTTTTCAAACTAGAATTATATAGAAAAAGAAACAATTCTCTCTCTTTCTTTTGAAAATTTACTTGCAGTGTTTGGTTATAATTATTTCTTTCGATTTGTTTAGTCTGTGCACAGCCTCAAAGGTCCTTGGAAGAATAATATTTCCGGGGGGAACCATATCCCCCTTAATTAACAAATGCCAAAGCGGGCTCTTTGTGTCTCTGCTGTGAATTAAAGGACGTTGTTTGCTACCATAATTATTTAGGAGATTTCAGAGTGGAAAAAAAAGTAAGTATGCCCCTTTTATTTGAATTATGGTCTGTCATATCTGTTATACTTGTATCTACTGCACATAGTTATTTAATAATGTTTTCCTTGGAACCGATAATGACTTCTTCCTCTGCATTCCAAAAAAGAAAAAACCCTGAATGTTGGTGTGGGGCCACATCAACCTGATATGGCAGAAAGGACTCCTGGGAGTTGTAGTTGTTTCCTGACTCACTTGCAAGATCATTGATGTGAAGTCCGTTACCCCTCAGAGCGTATTTGATGAGATTGTGTTTCCCCTTGCGATGGAGCAGGTTCCTGGTCGAGCGAAAGGAGAAGCAACAGGCATCTCAGCTGGACCAGGAGCTGACGGTCACTGGTGAGGAGAGGGGGAACAGCATCACCAAGAGCCTCTTCCCCATCAAGGGCGCCTCCTTCCCGAAGGGGCCCCCCTTCTCACGCAGCGAGGGTACCGCGCCGGAGCCGGGCCCCAAACCGCACGGGGCCAAACGCAAGAGCAAGGCCACCCGCGACCTGTACGGCCAGTGGGAGGAGCCGGAGCCCCGGTCCCCCGCGGAGGGGCGGGGCCACAGGGCCGTGGACAGCAACGACGACGACATGGCGGAGGAAGGTCTGTCCCGCGGCCGGGCGCCGGGGCCTGACCCCGCGCGCTCGTTGGCTCGGGACAGGGGCGCGGACAGGAGGGAGGCCACGCCCCCTGCCAAGAGCTCCGGGAAGAGGGGGGAGGAGTTTGACTTCAGCGTGAACCTGGGAAGGTAAGGCTGCGAATTTTAACTCTGCTCACGCGGTCTGAGACTCCGCCTTTTTTTGCCCTTATTTGGAGTAACCGCGGCGCCCCTCTCCCCCCCCCGGCAGCTCCGCGGGGGTTTCGGCGAAGGAGCGGCGGCCGTCCCGGGACCCGGCGGACCCCGGCGGGAGGGATTCGGAGTTCCGCCCGGTCTTCCAGAGTGCCCGGCTCTGCCACAGCCCGTCCGAGCTGTTCGCCCGGCACATCGTCAGCATCGTGCACCAGATCAAAGGCACGCCCCCCCGCCCCCGACAACAACCGCGGTCGTCGTGGGGTTTCCATGGCAACAGGCCGAGGGCGGGGCCGGGGCGTATAAACACCCCGTTCTCCACCCCATAGCATTGAGACGGCAGTGAAAGGGATTGAATTGCCGTCAAAAAAACCAAAAAATATCATTTTATGACAATGAATTGAACAAAATCTATTATTTTTTGGTATGTACCCCCTGTTCACCAAGTACATACGACATCTAATGTTCTCTGTCTTATGATGAAGTATAGGAATTAATGGGTGATATTTGTGGATACTGTCCCAAATGGGTTTGCTTTTGCTGACATGCATGCGCATTTTAAAAACATTTATATCAACTTTGAAAATGCATTCTCATCTAATCATACCGTACTCCCCCCCCTCAGTGCAGTCAACTCCATTATTCCCTGTCACTTTCCCCTTCTACATTATCCTCGGGAAAAGAAACTGACTTCAGTGTAGTATTATTCGTTTACGTTTGACACTGTTTCCTCTCTCTCCCCCCCACAGCACAGCACTTCCAGTGCTCAGGGCTGACGCTAAACGAGCGTTTCGCTATGTACCAGCGCAGAGCTGCGGAGGAGGGCGCAAGGGCGAGGAAAAGCCCCGAGATTCACAGGTGACGATGCGCAGGTCCGACGCTGGGGGGTGGGCGGGGGTTGGTGGGGTGGAGGGCTTTGGGGGGGGGTGTGGGGGTTTGAGGGGTGGGGGGGGGAAGAGACACTTGTCGTTAAACTCTCACCCGTGACCTTCACCCGTTCTCACCTTGGCCCCCGTCTCACTTCTGTCTTCCAGGAGAATCGATATTTCTCCCAGTGCTTTTAAGAAGCACTCTTACCTGTTTGAGGAGATGGAAAACTGCAGGGCAAGCGTCTACAAGGTGACCGAATGTTTTTTGAAATGTTTTTGGAGAACGAGCGCCGAGCCGCCGCCTCGTTAGGCCCTTCTGTCTTTCACGTCTCTCTCTTGAGGAAGGTGTTTTAAACCTGGAGGCGGGGGCGACCTGCCGCCTGTCCGAATTCTCTTACTGTACCCCTCCACGTGTCTGGTATGATTTTATGTGGGTGCTGATCGTCAAACACCAAAAAAAACAAAAACAAACACCAAAAAAACTTGAGGGGTCAGAAATGGAAATGACCTTTGACCCCTTGCCAAAGCCAATCAAAGGAGCCTAAGCTTTTGTCATCGTAAGTATTTCCTTCCCAAAACATCCCGAGGTAGAACTAAAACGAAAAACGCACAAAGTAGTACTAACACCCTGTCATGAAGGAAGCTCGGCGCATGCGTTTCCTCTTATTGTGTCGGACGTCTTAATCTGAGTTTTGGTCTGCCTTTTAACTGCAGCTAACACCGTTTTACGTTGAGGTACTGTCTGCAAACTGCACACTGCAGCTAACACTTATGTTGAGGTACTGTCTGCAAACTCTACACTGCAGCTGCCTTGTGCCAGCGCCCATGTTGTTTTTTTATCTTTCTTGCGGTAAATGTAAACTCATACACCATTCACTAAATTACTTTCTCACCTCGTGGAATCGGCATTTTTCAGTGACAGGTATTTAAGATTGAATGACCTTGGTAAAAAATCGACATCACGTCGGGGAGGAAGAACGTACGAAAACAGAACTGCGTAAAAATTGGAAGTGCTGATGTGCAGATTTATATTTCTCCGCCAACAGGGATGCAAGCGTGTGTTGCCAGATGAGGAGCTTAAAGCTTGGATCTTAATGAACCGTTTTCATGACTATGTAAATCTCACTTGCTTGGCCATTTGCTTGGCCGTCTGAACAGTAAATGGGTTATCAACTAAGCATCCTCTCTTTGGTGCTGGAGCCATCAAATACCTCCAGCTTTAATATTATGTCGTGTGATATTATAGTATTAAAAAGCTTTTTTTTTAAATGTTTGCCACGATTAATTGAAACCAAACCCGAACTAATATCCTGGCCCGACTGCTGTTCCCGCTCAGGATCCACTGAGAAAAACGAAAGATGACCTAGTGGATCTGCAGTTTGAGCAGAAGCACAGGAAAAAGCGCTCCAGCAAGGAGCACGATCACAGATGGGCTGGCGGGAGAGAGTCCGGCGACTCCCGCGGGTCCAGCCAGGAGAGGACCGCCGAGAAGTCGTCCAAACGCCACAAGAAGTCCAAGTACGTGCCGGAAGTTCATTAGGGCTGCGTCACTGCACGGCCAGATTCTTCATGCTTCTTTTTATGGGCGTCGTAAAATGCTGCACACGTGCCAAACATGTTCCACTGGGTATTTATATAACAAGGAATGACTAAGCTGTATTGTACATGCATATATATAAGGTAGATGCTTTAAAATATGCATGTCTTTTACTTATTATTCTGTCAATAGTGGGAGGTAGTCTTAGACTGTGGATACAGACAGGATTTTATTTTGGATAAATTTAAATATTTTTGTGTTCCCCAAGGCTCCATATTAGGACCGCTACTTTCTCTTAGATGGGTGACTTGGATAAGAATAACGTGCTGACAGTCTGACGGGGCAACCAGGTCACTATCCTCTTCCCTTTCGATTTGTAGGAAAAGCAAGAAGAAGCGCGAACGGTCGCGGTCGTCCTCTGTGGCGTCCCCGCGCTCCAACAGAGCGGGAGATTACCCCGGCGAGGAGCCCATAGAGGAGGGCTTCAGCAAGGCCCCTCTGGGACCCAGGGACCACGGAGGCCCCATGGAGAGAGGGCCAGCTCGCGGCGGCTTCGTAAGTCTGTCCGGTAGCTGGGGGACCCCACACTCACCCCGAAACATGTGCCCCAAAACACGTGCCCTGTTGCCAGCCTCCCTGGCTGAGCCTTCTTCCATTTCATTTTAAACACCTTCAGTCCACAAATACGAAAAAATGCCTGTTTTTTTTCCTTCTGCAATGGCCACAAGGCTTCTGTATTTTCTCAACCTGTCCACAACTCATTCCTCTTAAGCTGATGATTTAAAATAGTATGTATTTTTGTAATAGCTCTCGACTACAGGCCTGTCACCCTGGTCCTGGAAAGCCGCAGGATGATCTGTAAGGTCCTAGTTGTTGTTCAGGACTTAATTTACCGCTTAACGCAGGTCATTATATAGTCATCCGACCTCACCGGGCACATGGTTTTCTGGGTCTGAATGTGTCGCGTATTTTAGGTGAAGAGAAACACCTGTGGCTCTGCAGGACCTGGGTTTGCACCCCCCCTGATCTAGGCTGAACTGGTCGGCTGACCGTTCGTGTTTTCATTCCGATTTCAGTCGAGAATCGGAGGCAGGGGGTGGAACAAGATAAGCTACCCGGGACACAACAGTGGTCCTATGGCGGGCGTTCCACTGCGTCCCCCCGAGGAAGAATGGGACCCAGAGTACACGCCCAAAAGCAACAAGTATTTCCTGGTGGGTGAGGCCTACTGCCACTTTCATTTTAAGTATTGTTATTGCTTGGAGCAGTGGTTCCCAACCTCAGTCCTTGAGTACCCCTGTGTAAGCTGGTTTTTGTTCCAACCACAATTGCAATCTCAGAATTTTAACAATGTTGTTAATTTTTTTCAGTTATTTATATTACGAAAAATTAAATAAAGCCTTTCAAATTCAGGGGGATTATTTACCCTCTGAAACCACATTATGATAAAAAAAATACCTATGTGTGCCATGAAGAACAAAATTCCCATGTTCATATTTTGCTTATCGGGCTAGACTGCAAACAATTACATAAAATGGTCAATTATTTTTAGCTGATCAAATTAAAGACTGAGGTGAATCATTAAGCTTCTAACTGGGGAAAATGTCGACGCATGGCCACTAAAACTAACCATCTGGAAGATATTGAAAAATTCAGACAAAATGAATGATAACAAGGCAAACATGGGGAATTTTATTGTTCCTGGCTTTCATTTCAACCCTAATTCGTCGCACCTGATTCTATTAAGTGCTGACAGTGATCTGTAGCGGTTGAATGAGGTGTGCTTTGTTAGGCTTGGAGTGAAAACCTGCATTACAGTAGATGCCCAGGAGCAGAGTTGGGCAGTCCTGCTCTAGGTGTTGAACGAGGTGCTTTGTTAGGCTTGGAGTGAAAACCTGCATTGCAGTAGATCTCCAGGAGCAGGGTTGGGCAGTCCTGCTCTAGGTGTTGAATGAGGTGTGCTTTGTTAGGGTTGGAGTGAAAGCCTACAGGACAGTAGATCTCCAGGAACGGGGCTGGAGCAGCCCGGCGCTAGACGGTGAGAGTGACGTCTGTCTGTCTGTCCGCCCCCACAGCATGACGTCCGAGAGGGGGAGAAGTGGCTGGACGGGCGTGGCCGAGGGCGGGGCATCGCTTTGCCTGGCAGGGGCCGATTCGTGCCCCGCAGCGGCAGCCCAAAGTGGGTCCACGACAAGTTCCAGGGGGGCAGAGAAGAGGGGGAGCTTCTGGAGAGCGAGCAGGACCCCGAGGAGGGAGAAGGAAGGAAGGGGGGCGCCCCCTCCAAACTGTAGCTCCGCCCACTCCATTTTCTTTATTATTTTTTTATTTTTAGCCAAATCCAGGGTGAAAATGCAGCCTGTGTTCCTGTCTCTTCAGCCTATGTCCTCAACCTGTGCTCCTCTGTCTGATCAACCTGTGTTCCCCTTGTCAACTCAGCCTGTGTTCCCGTGTCCTCAGCCTGTGTCCCATCTCCTCAGCCTGTGTTCCTCTGTCTCTGCCTGTGTTCCCGTCTCCTCTGCCTGTGTTCCCATCTCCTCAGCCTGTGTTCCTGTCTCTGCCTGTATTCCTGTCTCCTCAGCCTGTGTTCCTGTCTCTGCTTGTGATCCCGTCTCCTCAGCCTGTGTTCCCCTGTCTCCTCAATGTGTGTTTCTGTCTGATCAGCCTGTGCTCTTTTCTACAGCCACTCTTAGATACTCAAAGGGATTAAAATCACTGGTCTGTAATTGAGGACCAATCTTTTATTTTCTTTCGCATTCTGCAGAATGTTGTCAGTGTGCACTGACTATCAGGACAGTGTTAGTGCCAGAAAACTGCACTTTTGCCTGTAAAAGAAACCCTATTAACAAAACCGATTTAACTGTAAATTTCACTTTTTTTTTGATGGAGCAGTATTCACTTGCTTAGATGGTTTATTAAAATAATACCACGTTTGTTTAATATTATTTTTGGAATAATCCTTTGGCTGAGCAGGTGAGAGGTTGCTCCTGTCTGGATCACAGCTCTTCATCGTAAGCACAGTCTCCATTTGAGTGGCAGTTTGTACTGACTGGATTTTGCACAGGAGCCTTCGCAGATTCATCGACTGGATAATTCTTTTTTTGTACTTTAAAAAAAAAAATGAGAAGAATTTTAAAATGTTGAAAATTCAAAAGAATGCAAGAGGGCTTGATGCATTTTGTATAATGTAATGGTTGTGCCTGTTCTTTTTGAGAGAATTCACTCAACATTTATAATTGTAGTGAATACAATTGAAGACTGTTTAAAAAAAAAAAAAAAGAATAAAAAAATAATTCTAGTCTTCTTGGGAAAGTTAATTAGTTTTTTTTTCCGTTATTTTGAACTTTTCTGTTTGAGCTTGAGTTCTTAAATTAGTGTTTGCAGTCCCTGAAAGGATGGGCAAAGGTGTCTTTAACCAAAAGCGCAAGCAGTAGGAGATGGAACTGCAGGTTAGGATTTCTGCCGGTGCGCTCTGTTCTGCACGCTCGATGTGTGGGATGTCCTGTACGACGAGGCAACGTCGTCCCCGTCTTTCCCCCCCCCACATTAAACTTTTCGCCTGTGGTTTTGTATCATTTGTTATTAAAACCATCATTCTGACATTACCGCGATCTCTGAACTGTTCAAGTGAGGTGTGAGAAGGCTGCAGATTCAACAAGACTGCAGTCTGTTCGGAGGTGCGACATCTTTTCTTCCAGCGATCACCGCCGTTGACCCACATAGGCATAAATGGCCCCCTTCCATTGATGCCATTGATTTGCTGTGCGCATACAGATCTTGTGATAACTTCCAACAGTGAGGATCACATTTCCCAGGGTGCTATGCGAGGTGAAGCCCCTCAGGCCCAAATGCGTAGCGTTCTGTGGTGCTTTGCTTCGAACGCACCCTGTCCCCCTTGAATTCATGGGTACTAACGGCACTTAAAAACTCTTTCACGTGTATTTTTTTTTTTTGACGTCAAACCACTGTGAGAACCCGAGCAAAGACATGCAGTTGGCATCGGTGCTTCTGATGCTAAAACCAAGATCCTTACTGTAGGCATGAGACCCTCGGCCCACATGAGATTATAAATGGGGCGGCAGTGTAGTATCGTGGGTGAGGAGTTGGTCTTGTAACCTAAAGGTCACAGGTTCATTTCCCGGGTTGGACACTGCCGTTGTACCCTTGAGCAAGGTACTTAACCTGAATTGCTTCAGTATATATCCAGCTGTACAAATGTAATGTAAGTGCTATGTAAGTCATGAGTTGTGCAAGTCTCTGTGGATAAGAGCATCTGCTAAATGCCTGTAATGTAAATGAGCTGCAGTATAAATGCAATCCAATAACGACATGGTCTGCTCTCCCAATTCAATTAGCAACTCTTTGGTGACAAATGTCCCCCTCATACATGCAGAAAATTAGGTGTGCATATGGGCGTACAGCAGTTTGTACTGTAAACCAAAAAAGTGTTTGGCCAGGTGCTTTAAGTGAGATTGCATCTCCAATTAATACACACACGCTCAGAATTCAAAAGAAAGACATATGTAGTTTAATCCATATTTTTTCGAAATTATTTATTTTTTTTGCAGTCCAGATAAGGTCATTTTTTATTTTTGGCATACTCCCTCCGGCCACCCTTGTCCCCGCCGAAATTTCGCACGCGGCTGATCACCCTCAGCTGTTCTTGAATGGTGTCCATGATGTCCACGTTGTCCGGAATGTGGACGTATCTGACGTTCCGGCCGGTGATAAAGAGGTCAGCCAGCTTGCTGATGTGCCCTCGCCTGTCCCTGTACACCACCTCCTCCAGGCGGATGTTCATAAAGGCGTCAACGTTCAACACGCGTCCCCGCGCAGTGCTCTCGTCGCGTAGGTCCACTGTGGTCACCTGGCCATGGAGACCCTGCAGAAGGATGACCATGCTGTTCTCGGCGATCGTGCGCTCGCGGATGGAGTGCGTCACCTCCATAGTTCTACGGGAAATAGGTTTGGTGTAAAGCAGAGAAAGTGATCAACCGTGGCTTCAAATAATTACGCTTTGTGCACAAGTTGATAGCATTCTGTCAGCTTCTAGACTAGTAAACTATGGAATAAATCACTATGACAATGCAACGTTTGCTCAATGAGCATGCAAAACGCAAACTGCTTCTGATCTGCTTTGAAGTTAGCTTTGAGCAGACAACATACAAAGTAACACTAACCCGTGCGTTCGCTATCACCTTGCTGTGTACAACCAGCAAGCTAATTGCAAACGTATATAGTAAAACCAAAAAACATCAGTGCAACAAATAATGCCATTATAGCCAACTATAAACAAGAGTTGACTGATTTCGCTTACATTATTAGGTATTGGCGCTGGTCAGCAAACACATAGCCACGTTTTTAGACCGGATTAGGTAGACAAAATAATGGTGTTTTTAATACTCACCCAAACTCATGAGCTTAATTGCCTGATATTTTCGGTAGTTTATCTCGCTCCAGAGGGACTACAGCTAGCTAAATCGATTAACGTTGCTTGCTGCAGGACTGTGAATGCACCGCGTAGCTGCTATACACACACAGCGCTGTAGAATGTAACTGGATGATGACGTAGCGTCTCTTGTATTATACGTCTTTATCATGGCTTCAGAAGAAATATTGAGAAGACAATTGTTTTGTTCAATTCGTGTTTTATTTCTGCATAATCAAATCAAGACAATCTATGTCAGTGAAAACATTATGAAACAAGCACAACACTCTGGGTCAATGGCAAAGCGCTTAGCTTGAGTTTTAAATCTCAGGTAAACGTGCATTACGTGCGGATCCTTATTTCACAGCTCTGAATAGCTGTTGCAGTTGTAATGCAGTTCTCCGGTCATGCTGCAACTGACCCTAAATGTTTTCATGTTTCACACGCGCGTGCACACACACACGCATTCATCCATAACAGTATAAAGTGCATACAGAACAGTAAACGTGTACACACACTAACAACTTCAGAAGGTTTACGATGTTGACTGAAGACTGAAAATAGGGAACCCTGAGAAAATGGGCAACTTCATCCACCACGGCTGAGCTACTAGACCGAGCACCATCTTAAAATCTATAATAAACCACACAGTATTAGTCACTATAATTCACACAATCCCTGTAGTTTTTAAAGTCTTAAGTGACGAGGGTTTTGTAAAAAAACAAAACAAACGAATAACTTATTGATATGACAGTTGTAATCAAACAATTCATACGTGGTTAAAGTGCACATTCTCAGCTTTTATTTGACGATATTATACACTTTGGTTTCACTATGTAGAAATGACCACTTTTTGTACATAGCCCCCCATTTCAGGGCACCATACATTTTTGTTCTGTTGAGGTCTTCTTTGGCCTACCAGGCCCTTTGTGATTACTGAGCTCACCAGTGCTCTCTTTCTTCTTAATAATATTCCAAACAGTTGATTTTTGTTAGCCTAATGTTTGGCCTTTGTCTCTGACATTTTTTTCTTATTTATCAGCCTCATAATGGCTTTCTTGACTTTCCTTGGCACAACTCTGGTCCTCATGTTGATAAACACTAATAACAGACTCCAAAGCCAATCAGAAGTCCAGAATGAAAACTAGATACTGAAAGCTCTCTTATACCTGTTCAAAGGAAGCGATTGAACACACCTGACTAATCAGAAACACCTGTGAAGCCATCTGTCCCAAACATTATGGTTCCCAGAAATGAGGGGGATATGTATAACAGTGCTGTAATTTCTACATGGTGAAACCAAAATGTATTAAAATGCACTTTAATTAATAAAAGCTGAGAATATGTACTTTAACTCACGTGAATTGTTTGATTAATAATCTAAAATTGAGGAGTACAGAGCCAAATCAAGAAAAAATGTCTTAATGTGACGTCCAAAACATGGAGCTCACTGTATATGTACGAAACTGCCGACAAGGCAGCACCACAAAGTGACGTCAGGGTGAGCGTAGCATACTGTGTGTGTGTCAGATGAGGTTTATTGCATGGAGCTAAGAGCCTTGCAAAGCCCTCTGCCAAAGGCATCACAGCCCGTCCATCATGGCTAGAAGCTCCTCCCCCTTACTGCCGGGCTGCTGCGAGGGCTCCGCCTCCTCTTGGAACTCTCCCATGATCCGAGCCAGTTCCCCATTGGCCTGCTGGTCCTGGAAAACAAAACCCAAACGACCAATGGAATCGGAAGACTGCTCGTCACAGAGAGATGAATAAGCCATTATGATCTCATATTATCTCTGTGCCAGACTGTGCAGGTTTCAGAGTGTCAGATTCGCCCACGTCTCGCAGCATCTAGTTCCCTGTGAAGGGCCATGAGCCTCATATTCCCACTAGCCCACTGGATGAGAGACACGTCAAACACGCAAACACCTTATTTGCTTCACCCTCCTTACCAGGGAACTGGGACGTCCATTTTTGTCTCATTTCCTGCTCTTCCTCTAAGTGGCAGCAACACAGCTGACATTGCTTCATTCTTTAAACGTTAATACAGCTATCCCGCGGAGAAAATCTCATCAGTCCTACCTGTATTGCGCGGATATTTATAACTTCGTATGACAGGTTGTCAGGTCTAGACAAGAAGGCTTCCCTGAGGAGAAATAAAAAAAGAGACACTCAGTCACACAGTTACAGTAAAGTGCTGTTTTTGAACAAACCCCCCCTGTCGTGAAGTGAGAGTACTGCATGTCCCACAGTGAATGCAAACGGGTTCTCGGTACGTGGTCTCGCACATCCAGAACCAAACTCTTTCACGGGGTCGGCAGAAGCATGGCGGGTCGAGGAAGGACTCACTCCTCTTCCTCGTCCGTGGAGAAGAGGTTGACCCGGAACCTGAAGCCGGAGTGGGCGGGGCTCTGAACATCCAAACGCCCCATCAGCCTGGACAGCAGGTTCAGCTCCTCTTTGGCCAGTGGATTGGGCGCTGCGTTCTTCTGGGGGAGGGGCAGACACAAGGAGAATCACGCCCACTCCTCACAGTCATTTTCAGGAAAGCTGCCTGCTCAGTACATTCAGTCCCGCGAATGTGCACTGGATTTATAAACACCATCCTACAGGCTGAAAATGAACTATTCAGAAGTAAATGTGTGTGTGTGTGTGTGTGTGTGCATGCATGTGCAAGACCATATTTACAAAAACTACACATTTAAACACACAGTCACAGGCCTACAAACCCCCAGTGTGTGTGTGCGCACGTGTGTGTGCATGGGCAAGACCATATTTACAAAGACTACACATTTAAACAGTCACAGGACTACAAACCTTGGCATGCTGGGAAGAGGCCTTGGACTTGGCCAACAGGTGCGTCTCAACTGGGCGGCTCACGCAGTACCTGCGTACGCGATGAACAGCGAGGTGGATTAAACAGATTTAGGGCGGAGCTTTCCGCAGGTGCTTAACGACGGCTGCAGCGTGAACCCTAAAGGGGCGGTTCCCCCAAAAATGAAATCAAGGTATGTTTCCACTTATCCGGAGTAGTACCTATCCGTCCACTTTCTCTGTAATGTGATGGGTTTTCTAGATATTCGCCGCAGCGCACCCTGATAAAACGCACCTTGTGAGTCCATAGTGTGGCTAACAGCTTTGAGATTCATGGTTGAGATATCAACGTGCGTAATTACACTTGTGAAGATCTCGACCACGAATTTCGAAGCTGTCATGTGCTTTAATAAAACAAGTCACTAACAAGTTGCTATATTGAAGCTACAACGAAAGGTCACATTCCACCACGTCACCTCACCACCGCTGGTTTCGTTACTAGTCCTCCTGCGCAAGAGTTCAAAGACACAGGCTATGCACTTTGGTCGAAGAAATATTATCCATTTTTGTCTCATTTCCTGTTCTTCCTCTAAGTGGCACCAACATAGCTAACATTGCTTCATACTTTAAACATTAACACAGCTATGTCATGGAGCAAATCTCATCAGTCCTCTCATCCACTCTATTGCGTGGATATTTATAACTTCATATGACAGGTTGTCAGGCCTAGACAAGAAGGTTTCCCCGAGAATAAATATTTCGATAAAACTGCAGAAATTAACCTCTGTGGATGCTTATGAGTCACCACGGGGTTATATCTGGAAAGACATGTTGCTGTTGAATTTTCTTTGAATGTCAACTTTTGGCGCTTTGAAGCCACACAAAGACGGACTCACAAGGTGCGATTTATCAGGGCGGGCTGCAGCTAACATGCAGAAAACTCGTCACATTTCAGCGAAACTATCTGGACGGACAGACCCTGGGTAGGTGGAAACATACCTTAATTTCATTCCTGGGTGAACTGCCCCTTTAAGCAGCGATCAGTCAGGGGAACGCCGCACGTACATGTTTGTGCCCAGCACTGTCGCTCTGTCCCCAAACACGTCGAAGGAGCCCTCGCGGACAGCGCTGGAGTAGGTTCCAACGGGCGGAAACGGAGTCCGCTTCACCTCCTTCCCCTGCGGGCCAAATATCCTGAGGCAGAGGTCAGGGGTTAGGGGTCAGGGGTCAGAGAAGGAAACATGGAAACAAGGTGTAAGAGGAATTCTGCCATTTATAATTATAGTGGCAGTTATTTTTTTTCTGGTACTTGTGGAGAGTGTAAGGCTGGATACTCCTCTCCATTAATACTGTAGCCATGGTGACCTAGAATACCTGATTACCCCTGGAACCTCTACCCCGTAGGGAACGGGCCCTGTAACTGGGAGGGCGAAACGACCGTTGGAGTTCTGAACTTTGTCCTTGAGAAAAAGCGACACCTGAGAAAGAGGAATTTAAAGAAAAACACCGTAGTTTTGAGTTACTGAGTTCTGATGCCACTTTTTATTGACCCCATGCTTTAAAGTACACACACTACCCTGATGTGTAAGTCCTGAAAGAAGAGGAGCAGCGTTTGTCTGATCAACTGGAACTCTCCTGCTGACAGTGGCACGTACATCTGTGGATGAAGCAGAAAGATGAATTAATCAAACCCATCGAAAAAACTAGGCATTTTTGAAGTTTTGTTTAATTTTTATTCAGTCAGTGTTCTAGAATTCCACTGCGTTCAGCTACTGGAAGTGATTGTTACATCAGCATTAGAATGTTCTAATCACATATTTGTGAGGGTTGAGTCTTATACAGAAAACACCTCCAGAGCACACTGCCCCCTATTTTCCAGGATTTACTAACTCATGAAAACTAAACTGTACCTGCGGGCAGCAGTGTAGTATAATGGGTAAAAAGCTGGCCTTGTAACCTAAAGGTCATAGGTTCGATTCCCAGGTAATCACTACCGTTGTACCCTTGAGCAAGGCACTTAACCTACATTGCTTCAGTATATATCCAGCTGTATAAATGGATGCAATGTAAATGCTATGTAAATGTTGTGTAAGTCGCTCCGGATAAGAGCGTCTGCTAAATACCTGTAATGTAATGTAATGGAAAGGCACAGGCGCAGAAATACAGTTTTTTGTAGTCAAACACAAGACTAGACTTGGGATTGTAGGTTTGCATACCTCTGTGGTTCCACGAACATGTAACTACTCAGTGAATAGATTATTTGAAATTCTCGCAGCACGACCAAGAGGCCCAGGAAGAAAGCAAAACAGACAGAGAGAACAACAGCATAGCCCAGTACACGGCTCACCAATAACACCTGTGTAAGCTAGACCCAAATCACTCAGATCTTACAGCGTCACCTGCTGCACAGCCGCAGAATCTCACAGCACAAATGGAAGATATTACCGCATCGCCCAGAGCATCATCAATGAATTGTTATTAATTAAAATGACACCAGTTCGGGTCGTGAAAAAGCATGGATTGATATCTTTGGGTCATCACTTGAAAAGGAACTCATAATGTTCCACCACGGGCCCAAAACACTGACAGGAACTCATAATGTGCCACCACTGGCCCAGAACACTGAGAGGAACTCATAATGTGCCACCACTGGTCCAGAACACTGACAGGAACTCAAAATGTGCCACCACTGGTCCAGAACACTGGCAGGCAGAGGTGAGACCAAGTCATTGATTTGTGATAATTGTCAAGTCGAGTGTAAAGTCATCAAATTTGTGACTCGAGTCCACATCCGTGCAGAACAAGCATTTGTTTATGTAATGTAGTAAAAATATAAAAATGCATTAAGCTGTAATTTATGTTGATTTATAATGTTAAGTAGTTAACTATGATCTGACTTAAGTTTTGGTTTAAAAAAATAAATAAAAATTTTAAAGAAATTTTGGCTGTTCGGAAAGCCAAAATTTTAATTTAATGACCCAAACAATGCATCCAAACATTTATTGAATGAGTGCAAATCCTTTATTGGAATGAAATCAAGTCGCAAAAACACAAAACGCACAGGTTAAAGCTAGCTAATAACATAGCTGATTAAGAACCTATTGTTTGGTAGCTAGCAGGGCTGCAGCTAGCCACTCCTATCACGGTTCACACAGGGGCTGTCTCTTTTATTACTCTCTTCGAATGTTGATAGAAGCTATAAAGCTTGATTTAAGTAGCTAATTAGCACATGTCCGTGCAGTTATTTTGATCAGCCGTTTACTTAACTACTCTTTACTTATTATTCAGGTGAAATTAGCTAGTTCAGAACTACTCCGATGATTAACTAATTGCTTACCTAACTACCTAACTAGCAAGCCAGCGGAGCAAATGCCACTGTAGCCAGTCCAATCTCAGGTCCTGCCAGCAGGACTATCACCGCACTATCCGAAGCTAGAAAGCTAGTTTCGTGTCATGTACAGAAACCATCGGCATCATATAGTCAGTAGATCCATTACCTTGCCTCTCCTATCTGAATATTATGTTATAGCATTGAAACGAGCATAGTTAGCAAACTAACTATCGGCCCATAGATTCCACCATAGAGCCTACATAGGAACCTCTATGGATTCCACCAACGCTACTCAGACCAAGACCAAGTAATCAATTGCAAAAGATTACTCAATCACTTGGGCAGGTGCAGCCGCGCTCGTGTTGATTGACGGGCGGTCTTACCAGTTTGAGAAGTGGCATTATAAAAAGAAAAACGGCGTTCAGAAATACAACTAACAACATACTCCTGTAAAGTCTTATTCAGGTGTGCGTAATGTCCAGCATATTTAGCAACCTAGATTGTCCATTCATATTAATATGCTTTTAGTTACACGAACATTTCTGTATTTGGCCTTCCTCAGTGTGCAAACAAGTGCAAAGATAAAACTTTGGCTTAACTAATTGTGCCTTCTCCAGCTTTTAAAATTTTTTAAAATTATTACAGATTCTGCATTTACCGCAGTAGGCTTTTTAAATTTTATTACAAGCTTGTTTTACATTTACAGGAAGCCTATTTACCAGGGGTTTTACATTTACTTTGTGTTTATAGGAAAGGCTATGCTGTTCTTTGCATGTAGATGTTCATGAGTTTTAAATTCTTCCTTTCCCCAGCTCTGCAATCAACCTAGACAACTAGATGCATCAATCAATCGACACCAAGTAAGACCATGGTTATGTATTTTTCACTGGTTGGATGCCGCTGTGCTTAAGACTTCTACTTCTTTCTTTTTTTTTTTGGCTGTGTGGATATTGTTGCTTATGCTTGGTGAGAGTTGTTGACAAGAAGTGAATATTATATTTAAGTTTGAATCTCCGGTGTTTGATTCCTGTGAGGAATTTTTGTGGTGATTTTGATATCAATTTCTTCTGATTTACGGCCGTGTTGCTGCTGTGCTGTTCAGAAGCGATTGCTGCGGACTGAACATTGGTGCGGTCTTTGTATTTTCTGGACTGATTATGTAGCAATCCAATGATATTGTGATGTTGTGAATTAATTGTAGGTGTTTAGATCTTAGCTTTGTTGCCGAAGCCCTGGTACTGACTTCAGAGTTGGTAGCATAGTTGGTAGAGTAGTTTAAGTGGGGAGCTAGAAGCAATGCTGCTGCACGGTTGGTGGTATTGGTGGTGGGTTGTAGGTGGGTCTGCCAGAAGACATCAAAGGTAAGGAGTTGGTTATGTACCTTCACTGGTGGAATGCCGCTGTGCTGAAGTGCTGTGTTTTTCTTTTGGCTTTTTGGAGATTGCTTGTGCTACACTAGGTGAATTGTTGTTGGAGTGAAGATTATATTTTTAATTAGGCTCTGTAGTGTTTGTTTCTGTTACTCTGAGGAAAAGCTACTTACTGTGAGTTGCTTATGTCTAAAGAGAAAAGGAGTACCTGTATTTTGGTGAAATGGAGACTTTTTGGGGTGATTTTGGTGTAATTTTCATTTGCTGCTGGTTTTAGCTGCTGTGCTGTTAAGAGATTGCTACAAATGATGCAAGTACATTTTAGTGATTCACTTTCAGTGTGTTGATGCTGTGTAGATTCATATTGTGCAGTGATTTCTGTAATTGGTGTCTGTTGCTAATCGTGGCTGAGTGAAGGTTATATTAAATTAGGGAAAAATCTGTAGATCTCCATTTTGGTGTTGTCATTGTTTTTCTGGACTGATTATGCTGTGATTTATTATTATTGTTGTTGTTTATGATGTGAATGAATTAGCCTAGTTGTAGAGATCTTGGCTGTGCGTTGCTGAAAGATCTGGTGCTGATTTGAGTTAGTGGAATTTGAGAGTAATTTAGGTGAGAAGCTAGAAGCAATGCTGCTGCACGGTTGGTGCTGGTGGTGGGTTGTAGGTGGATCTGCCCGAAGACATCAAAAGTAAGGAGATGGTTATGTACCTCCACTGGTGGAATGCCGCTGTGCTGAAGTGCTGTGGGGTTTTTTTTTTTTTTTGCTTTTTGGAGATTGTTGATTGTGCTACACTAGGTGAGTTGTTGTTGGAGTGAAGATTATATTTTTAATTAGGCTCTGTGTGTTTCTGTTACTTTGAGGAAAAGCTACTTGCTTGCTTATGTCTAAAGAGAAAAGAGGATTACCTGTATTTTGGCTAAATGTGAAATGGAGACTGGGGTGATTTTGATGTAATTTTCATTTTCTACTGGTTTTAGCTGCTGTGCTGTTAAGAGATTGCTACAAATGATGCAAGTACATTTTAGAGTGATTCGCTTTGTGTGATGCTGTGTGTAGATTTATATTGTGCAGTGATTTCTGTAATTGGTGACTGTTGCTAATAGTGGATGAGTGAAGTTTATATTAAATTAGGGCAAATGTGTAGATTATTTTGGTGTTGTCATTGTTTTTCTGGACTGTTAGCCTATATCATGCTGTGATGTGAAATAATTATAGTCTTGGATCTCAGAGTTAGTGGCATTTGAGAGAGAGTAGTTTAGGTGAGAAGCTAGAAGCAATGCTGCTGCTGCACGGTTGGTGTTGGTGGTGGGTTGTAGGTTGCCAGAAGACGTCAAAGGTACGGGCATGCTTATTTTAATTCAAAGCTGGTTTTTTCAAATGTGGTGTTGCAGTTTGTGTTTTTTTTTTTTTTTTTTTTTTTGCAATGATGGAAATGAGAATGTGATGCCAGTGATGTTGTCTGTTTCATGGTCTTGAAGGAATATAGGAACTTGGAATTTATTAGAATGGTTTTTGAGTGAAGGGATTTGGTTGCTTTTGTTGCTCTGGTACATGGTTTTTAGAGTGAAGGTGTGAGATGTTGCTGGCAGAGTAGTTTGTAAATGCTTGCAGATTTTAGCTTTGAGCTTAGAAGGGCTCGGCGGTTATCTGTGTTGCAGGTGATTAGATGATTGTCTGTGGTAAATGTGTAAAATAGGATTTGAGTGGTCTGACTGGCTTACTGATTGAGGTTCAGGGTTTGCCCATGGCTATGGTGCCCATATTGTATGTGCCCTGTGATGGATAGGTGCACCTCCTAGCGCAATTCATGCTTGGATAGGTTCCAGTCAACGTGTCACAGGGTGAGCAGTTGAACCACCTCCTCAGGCTTCTGACTGGCTTCTCTGTTTGTGCTGGAATCCACTCTCCATCCACTTCGAACCAAGTGCTTGTCATCCGCCTTGTCCTTTCATCTCTCCAGTACCAGCCACCTTGAATTGCTGGGTCTGAAGCTCATTCTTGCTTAGGCAGTGGATTTGTCCAAGTTTTCAGACACTCCTCTCTCCTCTTTCACTGACTATGTAGTGATGGTCATGCTCTCTGTGAATGTTCATGTTGGTGGTTGCCACACCTTGGATTTTGTCTTGGGTCCTCTGCTTGGTCTTTCAGCAGAGTCCACAAGGAAGTAAACAGCAGCTATGATGAACATCGTGCACCCTGTTACTGCCAAGCCTCTACTGTTTGGTAGTATAGTCGCATACTGTTACCCTTACCCTGAAATCATTAAAAAAAATAAAAACTAATAGAAAAAAAATAGGAAAAAGTAGAAATTAAAAATTAAAACCTAAAATAATTAGTAATAATATAACTCATGAAATGTATTTTAGGAAATTAATTCTTTTAAATATAACTCAAAATAAATGGCAATAAAAATAAGTAGGCTAAATAGAAATTTAGAATAGTTCAGGATGAGGGTTATAGTGTACGACTGTACAACCAGAGGCTGGGAGTGACATGGTTATGGGGTGCACAGTGTCCATCATAGCTTTCGTTTACATCCTTGTGGACTCTGCTGAAAGACCAAGCAGAGGGCCCAAGACAAGATCCAACGTGTGGCAACCTTTGACATGAACTTTCAGACAATATGACCATCACTACATAGTCGGTGAATGAGGAGAGATCGGTGTTTGAAGACCTGGACAGATCCACTGCCGAAGCCAGAATGACCTTCAGACTCAGCGATTCAAGGAGGCTGGTAGTGAAGAGACGGAAGGACAAGGCGGATGACAACCACTTGGTTTAAAGTAGATGAACAGCCGATTCCAGCACAAATGGAGAAGCCAGTCAGAAGCCTGGGGAAGTGGTCTGGCTGCTCACTCTGTGACATGGTGAGTGTGAAGAGGACGGCACACCGCACACATGGCTGGGTGCAAAGGGTGGAGAAGGGTGGTGTCCCTGTGTAACCCAAGGTCTAGTGTTCTCAGCATGCACTCCTCACCAAACTCCTCTAAACCCATTTCGGCGTACAAGCTCACAGTATCCGTAGTGGAACCAGTGGACAGGAACATTAGCAGCTAACCTCCAAAGATTCCAAAAGCTTCAGCAGAGTTGGCCTTAATGGCAGGGGAACAAAATGGCAGATGCCTTTCAGAGAAGAGATTGAGGACTGCGACTGCAAGAACCAAGTGAGGTGAGCATCGATCAAGGTTCACGTCGTGGCTCTGATTTTTCAGCTGATGAAAAGACGACTTGACACTGGCCTTATTCCCCTGGAAGACCCTTTGCAAAGCCATTGGATGAAGACTGGAGTCGGTGAAGGAGCACAAGCAATACAATTGTGCTGGAGGTAATGGTGCCATAGGAAGAGAGGTTGGAGGAAGTCAATGAAATGAACCCACTGAAGGATCAATCACTTAAGGATGTGTGCATAGAGGAGAGCTGGGCATCTAGGTGCTTACCAGTGGACGTGGGATAAGAGGTTTCTAGGGACTGGATGCAGAGGAAACTGAGGATTCCTGGAGCAAAGACAGCAACATACAAGACTGTGGAAAAACCGCTAAACAGGAGAAAGCAAGAGCATAAAACGATATTTGACTGAAGAGTGCAGGGGAGTGGATCAGCTACCTGGATCAGGCTAGGCCATTGATAACAAAGTTGTCCTCCAAAGAGGGGGGTGGTGGTGGGCAAGAAAAACCTTAGTGTTAACCAGTGGAAGTAGACCCAGGTTGTTACACAGGTTAGTTACTCTGAAGGTACCTCAGTGTTTTTTCTTTTTCACTGTTTTGTGGTAAGTGAATTCCAGTTCAAACAGAAGCCAGTCAGAAGCCTGGGCTAGACCAACAAAAACAAAGATCCTCCAAAGAGTGGGAGTGGTGGTAAATTGTGTGCAGCCATGCTACAAGACATTAGCCCCCCGGTGGCTAGCCTCTGCTACACTAATCCCCCCCCCCCCCCCCCCCAGTTGGAGGAGGACAAGCTGAGTACTGATGTGGTATGAGAGGGTGGCTGGCTACGGCAGGTGATGAAGACCAGGTGCTGGCAGAAGACCGGTTGAAGGGGGTGAGGTGGCCACTGTGCGGAATTAAGAACCATTTTACTCTGTAAAGCACTTTTGAATTGCCCCAGTGTATGAAATGTACTGTACAAATAAAGCTGCCTTGCCTTGCCAGTGCCAGAATCGTGTCCAAGAGGCGCTGCAGGATTGTACAGGAGCCCTCCCAGTCACTGTTGAGCATGTCGTGGAAAACAGGTTTGACGACCATGAATGGAAGCTTTTGGTGTACCAGTGACCCATGGATGAGAAGCTTCATTGGATGCAATCCATGAAGGTTCATGCTGGTGGTTGCAGCACCTTGGATTTTGTCTTGGGCCCTCTGCTCGGTCTTTCTGCAGAGTTTGCAAGGATGTAAACAGCAGCTATGATGGACACTGTGCACCCTGTAACTGTACCACCCCCAACCTCTGTTTTGTAGTACAGTCACACACTTGTAACCCTCATCCTGAACTTATCCAAGTATTTCTGTAGGTTAATAATAATAATAATAATAAATAAAAAAATAATAGTAGTAGTTATTCTTATTAACATAAATAAACAAATAATAAATAAATTAAATAAAAAATATTAAACTCTAACCCTAGCCCTAATAAAATAAAAAATTAAAGAAATAAATAAAAATAAATAGAATCAATAGAAACCTAAAAAATAATTATGAAAAATAAAATTAAATACAATTAATTTTAAAAAGGTTCAGCATGAGAGTTACAGTGTGTGACTATTTTACCAGAAGCTGGGGGTGGACCCAATTTACAAGGTGCATGGTGTTCATCACAGCTGCCTTCTGCATCCTTGTGGACTCTGCAGAAAGACCAAGCAGAGGACCTAAAACAAAATCCAAACCTGAATCTTCACGGATGGCATAACCATCACTACGCAGTCAGTGACAGAGGGGAGATGGGCTGAGATGACATTGAGGACTGGGACTGCATGGACAAACTCCAGGTCAGCACTGATCAAGGTTCACACTGGCTTACTGTAATTAGTAGTGGATGAAGAGGAGACTAGCCTTTTTCCCCTGGAACATCACAAGAGGGGTGGTGGGCAAGAATAAAACCAAAACGTGCCAAAAAGTATTGTTGAATGGATGACGTCAGATTCAACATGGGTTGAGTGGATTCAAAAAGCCAGTCGGAAACCGTGGCAGGGTATTGGATTAGCTATACAGTTCATTCTGGACCTGATCAACCCAGTCTGTCTCCTTCAGAAAGTGTGTGTGACAGCACCAAAACAACTACTGATGAAAGGACCTCATCTGCATATAAAGCCAGGAGCAGTAGTGTCACTGGTGTGCACATTTGAAGGGTAAGTATGTAAATTTCCCTTCCTGGATTGTGGCCTTGTCGTGGCGGAAGGGCTTGCGAGGTCTTATGATCCCCAGAGCTATGTCATCGGGGGTATTACATGTCCCCCGGTAGGGTCTCCCAAGGCGAACAGGTCTGGGGTGAGGACCCAGACTAACACAATCCAATCGACCCCTAATTATGGTGAACAATTACAACACTAAATTTACCCTGCCCGGAATAGGGTTACCGAGACCCATCTCTGGAGCCAGGCCTGGGGGTGCTGTCCGCAGGCGAACGCCTGGTGGCGGGGTAACCCACGTATCTCGGCTGGGCCCAGCCAGAAAAGACTGCCTGGGAAAATCGAGTGGGCCCACCACCCGCAAGGTTCGGGGTAGGGGTCGGGTGCAATGCCCATCAGGCAGGGGGCAAGAACAGGGTAGATCCGTGCGTCATCTGCCCAGACAACGGAAACTGATTCTTGGCATGTGGAACGTTACCTCTCTGCTGGGGAAGGAGCCAGAGCTGGTGTGTGAGGTTGGGAAGTACCAACTAGATATAGTTGGACTCTCCTCTACACACAGTGTTTGCTCTGCAACCAAACTCCTGCATAGGGGTGGTCTCTCCTACTCGGGAGTTGTTCAGGGTGAGAGGCACCGGGCAGGAGTGGGGATACTCGCAAGTCCCTGTCTGGTGGCCTAAACGTGTAGTGAGAGTCTGCTGGGAATTCCCTGGCAGAAGACTCAGTCCGGAATGATTTCAACTCTCACCGCCGAGAGAGCTTTTCCCGTTTCCCGGAGGAGGTTGGGGACATGGAATCTGAATGGACCTTGTTCAAAACCTCCTGTGGAAGCTGCTGCTAGAGGTTGTGGTCAAAAGCTGGTCGGTGCATGTCCTGGTGGCAACCCAAGGACCCGCTGGTGAACTCCAGCGGTGAGGGAGGCTGTCGAGCTGAAGAAAGACATTCCAGGCCTGGTTGGCTCTGGGAACCTCTGATTCAGCAGACGGGTACCGGCAGGTGAAAAAGGCAGCAGCTGTGGCAGAAGCAAAAGCCAGGGCATGGGCGCCTCCCTCTGGAGGTGTTCTGAGCTCGGCCACGGGGGAGGAGACCCAGGGGTAGACCTAGGACAAGGCTGGCCTGGGATCGCCTGGGGATCCACGGGGATGAGTTGGCGGAAGTCGCTGGGGAGAGGGATGTCTGGGCTGCTCTGCTTGCCCCTTTGCCACTGCGATCCTGACCTGGATTAAGCGGTTTAGAGAATGGATGGATGGGCATGTAAATTTTATTAGGAGGTGAGGGCAGTTTTTCCACATTGTTTATGCCCCCACCCTCCACTAGTTTGATTTTACTGCAGAAATAAAAAATAAAAAACTCCAGGATCTCCAGGATCACAGCATTATTTCAGGTAAGACCCTCACACTTTTTCAGTTTTTATTGTAAGCAATTACTTGTATTACTGTGGCGGAAATGTTTTACATGTTTGGTTTGTGGTATAATCTCATGACAAAACCAAACCAGTCTTTTTAGAACATTGCAACTTGAATATGCTTCAGCAGCTCTGCTTCTACTTTGACAGTTGTTCAGTTCTTCAATGTTAATTATAAAGGACTCTCTAATCTTCTGTGAAAATGCATAATTATTACCAAAAAGCCTGTGTCACCTGTTGTGTTACAGAAAAGCATGAAAAATCCATCACCAATCTTGATCTTTCCACCATAAATTCTGTAAATGTCTGTCTATTAAACATCAAATGGAGCAAAGACAACATGTACGGTTTCATTTTGTTGCTTTCATGAAGTAAGGTTTTGCCAAATGTAACAAAACCGCACCAAACACCAACAGATGCTGAGTTAAACTTTGCTTTGGGTTTGTAGCTGTTGTATGCTAATAGGGTGTGCTGGTTTAAACAGGATTTTGAAGAGGTGAAAGGTTAGACCCTACTGGTGGCTGTACTTCAAAGTTTGTCCTTGGCCATTTCCACATGTTTTCTGGTTTGTAAGTTTGGTGCAAAATCATTTAATATTATTTATTACATTACATTACAGGCATTTAGCAGACGCTCTTATCCAGAGCGACTTACACAACTTTTTACATAGCACTTTACATTGTATCCATTTATACAGCTGGATATATACTGAAGCAATGCAGGTTAAGTACCTTGCTCAAGGGTACAACGGCAGTGTCCTTACCCGGGAATCGAACCTGCGACCTTTCGGTTACGAGCGCAGTTCCTTACCCACTGTGCCACACTCCGTCCTTATAGTTTTGTTATAATACTGAAGTTAATGTGTGTGATCCTGCTGTAATTGCTGGACGGGCTGTCCTGTGCTTTGGTGTTTATGATGTGATTTGAAACTTTCCCACACAAACATGAGGCCTTTTTTATTTTTTATTTTTTTTCTTTCCCCCTGAAGTGAAATTAATCTTGTGTTGCTTGTAGGTCTTTCATTTGGACATTTCTCATTCGTTTCAGTGTATTTACTGAATTGAATTTGATCTGTGGATTGTTCAATGGAATTGCTGTTATTACAAGCGGTATGTCAAGTAAAATTTGATTAATTGACATTGCTTGCTATTGTGCTGTCTCTCCATGTAATATTTTACTATCACTGCTTATTCGGTGCGATTATCTTTTTTTTTTTTTTTTTCCTCGCAAGCAACAATACATTTTATTTGCACAAGAAATATATCCATGTTTGCTCCAGGGGTTTCAGAAGGAGGCGTGGTGATTTGGATAAACAACATTTAGCCCATCTGTACTAAACACGGTGCAGTTCTCTCACTACTGTAGGTGCTCCTAATCTGTTTAAAAGTTTCTAATTTTGCGGTCACACACACACACACACACACAAGGGTAACTCAAATTTGCATTCATGCAAACCAGGCAGTGCACATACAGTACAGAACTCCCTCCATGGTAAATGCAAGAAGCCCCTGAAGATCCTATATACAATAAAGACATTTATGGAGGATAAAACCGCAGCATTGTGTGGGCGATTTGAACTAAGTATTTTGCAGGCCACGAATAAGAACAAATTTGTATGCATAGGCCATATGTCCAAGACGTGTGGCAGGGCTCTGTTTGCGGGAGGAATTCAGGGCAAATGGAGGACCACGCCTACTGGTTAAGTAGGCACACACCTGGATGAGGTTACGAATCAGTCCAGGATTTAAGTGTGCTTCTTTCCACAGTAGGTGTTGAGACCGGGGATCCCCTACGACGGAGAGAGAGCCAGAGCCCGTACGACGTATGCAGCTGAAAAGCGACCCGTGTAATTTCATTTATTTTGTCTTTGTTGTTTTAGTTTATTGTTTTTGCCCAGATCCCATGAGGGTGACGGGCAAAGGTTTTTCGTTTGTTTTGCTGATTGCTCTCTCTCTCGCTCGCAATAAAACGCCGGAGGTTATCCGGAATTTCTGCATCTCCCCGTGTCCAGCTCTTTTGTCCCTTCCAGGGTAGTCATGGCATGTGACATATATATATATATATATATATTATAATTATAAATATTTAATATAAATTATTAAATATGATTTTATTTTATATATTATTTATTATATATATATATATATATATATCTCTCTAAAAATACAACATTTTGTGAAGTGCATAAATGGTAATGCTAACACTAGACCTGGCTGAGTGTCCCTGGCCTTTTGTCTCAAGGATGCATGCCCTGCTACCACACATTGATCTGCACACGGTGTCTGGTGCTGAATACTAGGTGTGCCAGCGCAGGCTGTGCCTGGCAGCTCTGCCATAGAATCTTCCGGAAAGAAAGGATTTCAGCCAGCCGTGATTTCCCCACCTCAATACGCGAGAGCGACCTTTCTGCTTAATCTGACGCCCGCAGTCCGACTGCACAGGAACTCTTAATGTGCCACCGACAGGATCTGTCTGCTCCAGGTTGCAAGCCCCACCTCAATCAGCAGCCGATGCGTCTCTTCCACCTGGTTGAAGATGGCGGGCACGTCCTTCACAAAGTTCTTGACTGCGTCCAGGTGGTTGAAGGACACCAGCAGCAGGTCTCTGGGCCGCGGGCAGAGCAGGACTTGGTATTTGAATGCCATGATCATCAGATCATAGAGCTGTGAGGTAAACAGAAGCCCAGTAAGGCCATGCAAAGCAGAGGTAATGACCTAAAATGGCTGCCGTTCTTTCCTGTGTGGCAGCCAAGGGGCCAGCTTTTGGTTCTCAACCTCAGCACCAGATGCAATGTCACCCCCTGCTGACATATGATTTTCCACTCAAATATTGATATTCACTCCATGCATTATATTAGGAAGAAAACATTAACACATTATTTTTCCAAGGTAAAATATCTTTTTCCTACCACACAAAGATATGACTTATGAATTTATTTTAGCCAATGTCTGCGCTACCCTCATTGTACATGCGATGTAGGCACATGACCAAGGACACAACTTGAGCATGTCCGCTGAGCGAAAAAAACGGTACTTCCTGGTTCTGATGTGCTCCCCATAGGTTTCTATTGGTGTTGCTGTCTCTACATATTACATACTCTAAGGTGGCAGCAGGCGAGGGAATATCACTGTTGCCCCCCCCCGCTCACCTTGTCCATGCTGGCGTGATTCAGCCTCATGATGGAGGAGTGGGCCAGGCGCTCGAACACCGTCCTCAGGGCCTTGTTGGAGTACACCTCCTGCGGCTTCAGAAGCTCCTCCATAAACTTCCTGTTGAACATGGTGGTGACGATGTCATTCATGACTGCGTGAAAGAGGGAGCAGGGAGGGAGAGAGTGTCGAGGACACAGTGGGAGAGCACAGAGGAACAGTAAGGTTGCCAGCAACAAAAAAAAGTTTACTAGTGCAGCATGTAATATGAAGGGGGGACGGGGGGGGGGGGGAACTCCAGTCTCATCCCCCATTTAACTGGTAGTGCACACACAGCCTTGTGCCTGGTGGACAAACAGCAGTGGGGGCTTAACTGAGGACAGTCTACACCCTCTAAGAACAAAACAGCGGCATGGTTGAGGACACCCATTTTGTTTAGATTCCGTATGGTAGGGAACGCTGTGAAACTACAAATATGGAAGTTTCTGTAAACTGCAGTGTACTCAATTTAAAAAAAAAAAAAAAAAAAAATTATGGAATATATATAATGTTATAAACTGTATACATTATATTGTTCCTAAATGAGGGGAACCACAAACTGTTAGCCAGACAAACGAGACAACCCACATTTGTGACAATATATTAAGGCCCCTTATAAATGCAGGATCAAATCATATGGCAGGGGTGAGCGGTTTTGCTGTGAGGTTATCTAAGCTCATACTGTAAAAGGAACTAGGAAGGGGTGGGGATCCATTACATCACTACAGTAGCCTACATTACATTATTAATCAATTACAATACCTCGTTTCCTGTCCTCCCCAGTCCAATCAGCTACAAAGATGCATTTGCAAAAACAGTTTATACATAAAAGACAGTACAACAACCGATGACTGCCGATACTTCTACTACTAAAAAGATTAAAATAACAGTGACAGGTCTTAGCACGTTACATTTGACGGAACAGAAGTAATTATTTAAAAACTGCTTTCTAGCTAACTAAAGCACCCTGACAATGCGCAACTTGCTCATTTCTGCCGGGTGCACTTGGTCAAATGTATTAGCAACTCTTCACTGAAAAAACACAAACTGGGTGTCAGTCAATATAAAAGGTGTTCCGTGTATCACATACGGTGTGCGCGACAAGTAGAATGATGTCTCCTGACTGGTCACACTGTATGACTGGTGAAAATGCATTTGTGGTTATCTAAAATGTAATTATGGATAGTCAAACGAAGCTATTAAATGTTAAAATGGCTTGCCATTTCAGACATTAGCTGTCATAGCTACAGTTACCTCCCTGCTAAAATAGCTTGCTCAGTTAGCCATATTTATGGAGCAACTAAAATGTAGTAACGGTAAACGTTAATAACTCTCTCGTTTTGCCAGCAATGTACAGCTTGCTAAATAAGTTTATTTAATACGGTAACTAGTTATATAGATTGGTTGTCATAATTCCCCGTCCGTCAGATGAATGTAGGGGGGAGGGTGGTAAGCTTGTTTCGTCATCACCATACGTTGACAAGTTTAGCACTGGTGCAGCTACGCCAGTCAGCTAATCTAGGTACAAAGATAGTAATGACATTAGCAAAATAGTATAGTCTAGTTAGCTAGCTAGTGTATACCTTTCTTGGCTTTATCGACTGCTATATTCTGGGCTTGAAGGCGTTGATCCAGGATATACAGCATTTCTCCGCCAAGATTAATAAAAAGCAGTGGTAGCGTCCTCAGTGACATCTTCAAATTTATGTTAGCAAGTTAAATATCACACCGTTAGGGAACTGGACGAATGGTCGCACTGAGTTTCCTTCTTTATTTTTTAAAGTCGCTAATAAGAGCTAGCTAGCTAGCTACCTATGTAGCTAATCAGTTGGCTAGTACACATTCACAGCGTCTGTAGTGCCTGAAAGCGTCTCGTTACTAGGTCACAATAACAACCAATAATTAAGTGGATGGTTACTAAACCATACAATCAACCAATCATAAAACGGTATGCTACTATGCACACAATACAAACCAGAAAGCGGCTGCTTACTAAGCATTTTAATGAAACCACAAATTTTTGACACTCAAATACAGGGCAATATCATTCTCATTATTTAAAAGATCTGTTTAGCAGTTGGGGGGCGTTACAGAGCACAGCTGCTGGTTACACGATTAGGCTGCATTTTAACAGAACTGTAATAGCAACCGTACAGAGGTTATTTAATTGCAATTCGACAACAGAACAAAACTTGCAATCTTGATTCAACCTCTTACAAAGGGCAACCCTCTGCTTCCCATTGGATATTGTTGGACTGTGGATAAAGCAGGGGGTGGACCAATTTATATGCTCTTAGAGTATAAGAATAGAGAACTTATCTGAATTAAACAAATAGGGCAATGCCTTTGCATCTCGTAGTGGTGGTATTATCTATATTCAACGTGCTAAACTAATCTCTCCTGAATGACAGCTTTTATCAGGCTATAACTACCACAATTTTCATGACCATAAAAATAAAAGGACTAACAAAGAACAAGACCTTACAAGGTTGTGATCAAGCCTCAACAGCTATAGGAGGATTAAAATGTTTTTGTTCATTATATCAGCAAGATGTTTTGAAGTTTTTTATTTATATTACTTATTGGATTGCTGAAAGTGCCTTAAATACATTTACCTGAAGAGAATACATATGCATTTTCCTTTGAGTCCACTCGTCTCCTTAGAGGGAAGCGTCACTGGAAATCAGTACAAAGTTAATCTGAGTCATCACCTTTATCCTATGATGAAATGTTTATATCCGGGTGGGAGTGGTCTCCTCTAGGATAATGATGCCCCCATCCACGAGGGGTCACGGAATGGTTTGATGAGTATGAAAATAATATGAATCTCATGCTATGGCAGTCACCAGATCTCAACCCAATTGAACACCTATGGGAGATTTTGGACCAGCGAGTTAGATAGCGCTCTTCACCGCCATCATCAAAACACCAAATGAGGGAATATCTTCTGAAAAAATGGTGTCCCTCCAGCAGAGCTCCAGAGACTTCCAAAGAATCTATGCCAAGGTGCATTTAAGCTGTTCTGATGGCTTGTGAACACCTTACACCTTGTGAACACCTTTTTCCTTTAGTTTGTTACTCATCTCTCTCTCTCTCTCTCTCTCTCATATATATATATATATATATATATATATAAAGTATACACAACAATTTATTATACATTGATGATATTGTAATGCAATGCATCTGTTGCTCACTAAATTAAATTAGAAATAAGAGCCTGCATCCAAGCCTTGGGGGAGGGCTGGTTCGCGGTTGAGGTCAATTCTGTGACTCCATGAGAGATAAGCAATGTAAATTCCGAGCTGGATGTGTGCATCTCAAACAGAGAGTTGAAAGTCTGTAGCCTGAGTGTGAAGCTTGAAACACCATCACAGAAAATTAAAACATTCCCACAACAGAAGACCACTCAAAAAGATATAGAGGGGACAGCACAGAAGACATTCCAGTTTGCACCGATGACCTCACTGAGAACACTCACGGCAGGACGACCACATCGTGAAAACGTGTGACAGATCGTCGCTGTTCAGATAACCCAAGACACCAGGTATGGGGGATAAGCAGAGACAGTTACTTAACTTAATTTAACTTAATTTGGTGAAAATTAAGTAGTGAAGATGTTTATTTTAAGAAAAAAACATCCAGAACAGCAACACTTCATTTTCTGAAATGAATAACTCTTGTTTTTGTACAGTGCCATTTACAAATCTCATGCACCATTTCACAAACAGCATGGTGTGCAGTCTGTAGCTTTAAGCTGAAGTTTAAGAACAACCGGATTCAAATACAGTATAGATTTGGGCGATTGGGGACAGGTGCTCAAAGAGAGTGAAAACTGTGAAAACAGTCGTAGTTGAATCTTAACTTAAATTTTTTTAAAAACATTTGTGCTTTTTTGCATGCAAAATCATCTGTGAAGGCCATTCCAAAGTTGAAGTTAAGCTACGTAGCTATATCGCTAAAATTGGCATCAGATAAAACAAAAGTAGGAAGTGCTGGCCTCCTAGGTGACATGTCCAACTAAACCTGCAGTGCTTTTCGTAATAAATGGCCTAGAATCAAATCGTGCAATATGAAAACAGACTTTTCATTTATGTATTGTGAAGTGGAGCTGTGACCTTACATTCAGAAACCCAATAAACACAGCATATACAGATGCACTACTATTAGTGCTACATAAATCAAAGCAAAGAAACAAAAACTTTATTGAAAAAGGATCAGTATTGTTCGAGTAGCAGGCTGTTCATATAAATAAATAATTGTTGAAGAAACCCAAGAGTATATAATTTTTATATCCATTATGCAAAAGGGACCTTTTGCATGCAATAGCTTTACAACTCAAAAAAACCACAAATAAACATTAAACATAATCATGTACCAAATTTAATGGCTACCAATCATGACATTAAAGTTGGTTTAAAAAAAAATGAATTGCATAGGGGTTTCACACAATGTAGTTCTTAAGCAAAATATAATAGACTTCCTATTGAAGAAACTCCCACAATAATGGCCCGTAGGTGAATTATAAATAGTATAGGAAACCATGGTGAATTAGACTGATCATGTGTATAATCAATGGGCCTCATTCACAAAACTTTTTAAAAATGATTCTTACTTTCGTTCTTAAAAATGTTCCTGAGAAAAAACTATATGGGATTCATGACACGTACAGACCTTTGTTTTGTGCCTATCCCAGGTGTATGAGATGATGAATGCTGACGGTTTATAAATTGTATGCGCAATCCTGTTCATGTGATTAGCATAAGGAAACTGCCATTAACAAATACAGATGAGAAAAAAAAAGATGAATGCTGAAATGTTCTTGGAAACGTTCTTACACACAGTTTACGATCAAATGTGATCGTACACGTTTCGTGAATGAGACCCAATGCCTTTAAACAGGGTTTACTGTTAAAACATCTCTTTATTGCTTCCACAGATATGGCATTGGTTATCATATAACCATGGAATTTCATTTGCATCTTCTTCTGTTAATACTGTAAGTAGGAGATTGCCACGTCCATGCACTGTCCCAGAATCACTAGGTGATTCCTTCTGCTTAATGAGACAAATGTTGAAATATATGTAAGAGGAAACATCTATTTTGTATCATTTTCTTGTATCACTTCAGCTGTCAATACAAAATAGAAACAATATAAAATTAGAACATTTTCCAATTGCCATACTGGGTTTTCTGGTTCCAGCTTCTCCTTTATAATAAAAATACTGCTGCTACTGCTACTGCTGCTACTACTACAACTACTAATAATAGTAATAAGTTTACATTAGGCTATGCTTGTTTCCTTTTAGGCTCTTTGTCATTACATGTGAGGGGGATTCTTTCAATGAGGACACAAAGCTGTCTCAGTTATTCCTAAAGGTGGACTGGATGTCAGCTATACCCGATGACAAGCCCCTCTCCGCAGTCACTATCCCGGGCACCCACAGAAGCATGACCCTGTACGGTGGCCCTCTCGTACAGTGCCAAGCGTGGAGTTTGAGCATCCAGTTGGACGCCGGACTCCGATACTTTGACATGGAAGTGCAGGAGAACTTCTTCACCAAAAACATAGAGGTTCTGGATGGGGCTATAATACACCAGCAGTTCAGAGAAGTTCTCGGCATGCTGAGGAGCTTCCTGCTCAAACACAGCAGTGAAACCGTGGTGCTGAGGGTGAAGACAGAGTCCAGGGGGACTATCAAAATCATCAAAAATATGATGAAAAACGATGGCGATGTTTGGTGGGAACCCTCTGTACCCACAATGGCAGAAGTGAGGGGCAAAATTGTCTTCATGGAGAGCCAAAGCGTGAATCTGGGGGTTCTCAACAGAGATACGAGCATCAAGGGAGACGAGTACTTCAAGAACCTTGAAAAAAAAATGAAAATAATCGTAAATCATCTGAATCAAGCAAAGGACATTTGTGCAAATTATCCAGTGCTGACTGCATCCAATGGGAGAAGATATCTGTGGATTATCAAAACCCCAAAAAGTGTTGCTAAAGTTATCAACCCTGAACTTTTCAAGTATCTTAATAATTTGCTGAAAAGCCCACAGAAGCCAATATGTTTGGGGATTATCGCCATGGACTTTCCAGGCCCAGACCTCATTGAGCTCATTATAAAGTTCAATGGCAAATCAGAAAACAGTGGAGCTAAAGGAGAAGGTGGCAAAAAATGGGAGACTGGAGGTGGAGGAACTGGAGCAGATGGAGTTAGAATTGTGGAGGGAAATGGAGAATGTGGAGATATAGGAGTGTGTGGAGAAGGGGGAAAGGGAGGTGGTGCAGGGGTGAGTAAAGTTGAAGGAGGTGGAAGTGATGGGGAAGGTGGTGAGGGTGGCAATGGAGCGGAGGGTGGAGACAGAAAACGTGAAGGAGAGGGAGGACACGGAAAAGGTGGAGATGAAAGAGGGCACAGTGGAGATGGAGGAGAGAAGGGAGATGGAGGAGAAAGTGGAGAAGGAAGGGATGGAAAGGAAGGAGTAGAGGGAGGACATGTAGAAAATAGTGAACGCAACAGTGAGGGAGGAACTGAAGGGGGCAAAAGGGAGGATAATGAGGATAGAGATGGAGGGGAAAGTAAAGAGAGTGGACATGAAAGGAAAGGTGGTGAGGGTGGAGATGGAGGAGAAGGTGGTGAGGGTGGAAATGGAGACGGTGGAGGCGAAGATAGTGAAGGTGTAGATGGAGAAGGTGGTGTGGGTGGAAATGCAGGGAAAGATGGTAAGGTTGGAGATGGAGCAGAAGGTGACGATGGTGGAAATTCAGGGAGAGGTGGTGAGGGTGTAGATGGAGAAGGTGGAGATAAAGCAGAAGAGGGTGAGGGTGGAGATGCAGGGCAAGGTGGTGAGGGTGGAAATGCAGGGGAAGGTGGAGAGGGTGGAGAAGGTGGCGAGGGTGGAAATGCAGGGAAAGGTGGTGAGGGTGGAGATGGAGGGGAAAGTGGTGAGGGTGGAGATGGAGGGCAAGGTGGTGAGGGTGGAATGCAGGGAGGGTGGTGAGGGTGAGAATGCAGCGAAGGTGGTGAGGAGGGAAGTGCTGAGGGGTGGAGATGGAGAGAAGTGGTGAGGGTGGAGATGCAGGGGAAGGTGGTGAGGGTGGAAATGCAGAAGAAGGTGGTGAGGGTGGAAATACAGGAGAAGGTGGTGAGGGTGCAGATGGAGGAGAAGGTGGTGAGGGTGGAGATGGAGCAGAAGGTGGTGAGGGTGGAAATGGAGACGGTGGAGGTGACGGTAGTGAAGGTGTAGATGGAGGAGAAGGTGGTGAGGGTGGAGATGCAGGGGAAGGTGGTGAGGGTGGAGATGGAGGGGAAGGTGGTGAGGGTGGAGATGCAGGGGAAGGTGGTGAGGGTGGAGATGCAGGGGAAGGTGGTGAGGGTGGAGATGGAGAAGGTGGTGAGGGTGGAAATGCAGGGATGGTGGTGAGGACGGAAATGCAGGGGTGTGGTGAGGGTGGAGATGGAGGGAAGCTGGTGAGGGTGGAGATGGAGGGAAGGTGGTGAGGGTGGAGATGGAGGGGAAGGTGGTGAGGCGGAGATGGAGGAGAAGGTGGTGAGGTGGAGATGGGGAGATGGTGGTGAGGGTGGAGATGAGGGAAGGTGGTGAGGTGGAGATCGGGGAAGTGGTGAGGGTGGAAATACAGGAGAAGTGGTGAGGGTGGAGATGGGGAGGGTGGTAAAGGTGGAGATGGAGGGAAGGTGGTGAGGGTGGAGATGGAGCAGGGAAGGTGGTGAGGTGGAGATGAGGGAAGGTGGTGAGGTGGAATGCAGGGGAGGTGGTGAGGATGGAAATGCAGGGATAGTGGTGAGGGTGGAGATGGAGGGGAAGCTGGTAAGGGTGGAGATGGAGGGGAAGGTGGTGAGGGTGGAGATGGAGGGGAAGCTGGTAAGGGTGGAGATGGAGGGGAAGGTGGTGAGGGTGGAGATGGAGGAGAAGGTGGTGAGGTGGAATGGAGAGGTGGTGGTTGAAGGTGGAGATGGAGGGAAGGTGGTGAGGGTGGGAATGCAGAAGAAGGTGGTGAGGGTGGAAATGCAGAAGAAGGTGGTGAGGGTGGAGATGAGGAGAAGGTGGTGAGGGTGGAGATGGAGGAGAAGGTGGTGAGGGTGGAGATGCAGGGGAAGGTGGTGAGGGTGGAGATGCAGGGCAAGGTGGTGAGGGTGGAGATGGAGGAGCAGGTGGTCAGGGTGGAGATGCAGGGCAAGGTGGATGGAAGAAGGTGGTGAGGGGCGAAGAGGGATGGTGAGGTGGAGACTGCAGGGGAAAGTGGTGAGGGTGGAGATGGAGAAGGTGGTGAGGGTGGAAATGCAGGGGATGGTGGTGAGGGTAGAGATGGAGGGGAAGCTGGTAAGGGTGGAGATGGAGGGGAAGGTGGTGAGGGTGGAGATGGAGGGGAAGGTGGTGAGGCAGGAAATGGAGCAGAAGGTGGTGAGGGTGGAGATGCAGGGGATGGTGGTGAGGGTGGAAATGCAGAAGAAGGTGGTGAGGGTGGAGATGGAGCAGAAGGTGGTGAGGGTGGAGATGGAGGGGAAGGTGGTGAGGGTGGAGATGGAGGAGAAGGTGGTGAGGGTGGAAATGCAGCAGACGGTGGTGAGGGTGGAGATGGAGGAGAAGGTGGTGAGGGTGCAGATGGAGGGGAAGGTGCTGAGGGTGGAAATGCAGGGGAAGGTGGTGAGGGTGGAGATGCAGGGGAAAGTGGTGAGGGTGGAGATGCAGGGGAAGGTGGTGAGGGTGGAAATGCAGGGGAAGGTGGTGAGGGTGGAAATGCAGGGGAAGGTGGTGAGGGTGGAGATGGAGGGGAAGGTGGTGAGGGTGGAGATGGAGGGGAAGGTGGTGAGGGTGGAGATGGAGGGGAAGGTGGTGAGGCAGGAAATGGAGCAGAAGGTGGTGAGGGTGGAGATGCAGGGGATGGTGGTGAGGGTGGAGATGGAGGAGAAGGTGGTGAGGGTGGAGATGCAGGGGAAGTTGGTGAGGGTGGAAATACAGGAGAAGGTGGTGAGGGTGCAGATGCAGGGGAGGGTGGTGAAGGTGGAGATGGAGCAGAAGGTGGTGAGGGTGGAGATGGAGCAGAAGGTGGTGAGGGTGGAGATGAAGGAGAAGGTGGTGAGGATGGAAATGCAGGGGATGGTGGTGAGGATGGAAATGCAGGGGATAGTGGTGAGGGTGGAGATGGAGGGGAAGCTGGTAAGGGTGGAGATGGAGGGGAAGGTGGTGAGGGTGGAGATGGAGGAGAAGGTGGTGAGGCAGGAAATGGAGCAGGTGGTGGTGAAGGTGGAGATGCAGGGGAAGGTGGTGAGGGTGGAAATGCAGAAGAAGGTGGTGAGGGTGGAAATACAGGAGAAGGTGGTGAGGGTGGAAATGCAGAAGAAGGTGGTGAGGGTGGAAATGCAGAAGAAGGTGGTGAGGGTGGAAATACAGGAGAAGGTGGTGAGGGTACAGATGCAGGGGAGGGTGGTGAAGGTGGAGATGGAGCAGAAGGTGGTGAGGGTGGAAATGCAGGGGAAAGTGGTGAGGGTGGATTTGGAGGGGAAGGTGGTGAGGGTGGAGATGCAGGGCATGGTGGTGAGGGTGGAAATGCAGGGGATGGTGGTGAGGGTGGAGATAGAGGGGAAGGTGGTGAGGGTGGAGATGCAGAAGGTGGTGAGGCTGGTGATGGAGGGGAAGGTGGTGAGGGTGCAGATGGAGGAGAAGGTGGTGAGGGTGGAAATGGAGACGGTGGAGGCAAAAGTAGTGAAGGTGTCGATGGAGGAGAAGGTGGTGAGGGTGGAGATGGAGGAGAAGGTGGTGAGGGTGGAGATGGAGCAGAAGGTGGTGAGGGTGGAAATGCAGGGGAAAGTGGTGAGGGTGGAGATGGAGGGGAAGGTGGTGAGGGTGGAAATGGAGCGGAAGGTGGTGAGGGTGGAGATGCAGGGGAAGGTGGTGAGGGTGGAAATGCAGAAGAAATTGGTGAGGGTGGAGATGGAGCAGAAGGTGGTGAGGGAGGAAATAGTGAAGTTGGAGGAGAAGGTGGTGAGGGTGGAGATGGAGGGGGAGGTGGTGAGGGTGGAGATGGAGAAGGTGGTGAGAGTGGAGATGAAGGGGATGGTGCTGAGGGTGGAAATGCAGGGGAAAGTGGTGAGGGTGGAGATGGAGGGGAAGGTGGTAAGGGTGGTGATGGAGGGGAAGGTGGTGACGGTGGAAATGCAGGGGAAGGTGGTGAGGGTGGAGATGGGGAAGAAGGTGGGCAGGGGTCTGATGGGGAAGGGGGTGGAGTGGGAGGAGATGCAGGTGGCGATAATAGTGAGGGTGGAAATGAAGGGAAGGGGAGGCATGAAGTTGGTGGGGAAGGAGGGGAGGGTGGAGATGAAGTTGGTGGGGATGATGGGGAAGGTCGACATGGTCAAAGTGGTGGGGACGGAGGGGAGGGTGGAGACGGAGTTGGTGGGGGGGGAGGTGTTGAAGGAGAAGAGGCAAGAGGTCGTGCTGAGGAAGACGAAGAAAGGGATGGACCAGTTGGTGTGGACAGTGGTCAGGCAGCAGATGGAAGAAGTGGTGGGAAAGGTATTGAGAGTCAAGATGGAAAATTTGGTGCAGGAGGAGATGGAAGAGTTGGTAGGGACGGAGAGGAGGGGAGAGAGAGCGAGGGAGAGAGAAGTGGGAGGAATGGAGGGAAACCCCCTTCCAAGCTGATGAAGCATCATGATTGTCATGGTCTTAGACACAAGCCTTTACATTAATTATGCATTTACACTGGCTCCATGTTCTATGTTTTACATGGCTCTATTACATTAGCACCTCAGACATAGGACATAGATCCCACAAATCCTAAAACAACAAAAAAGCGAGAACGGAAACTCAAACGGGAAAAAAAATGGAATAGATAGGATATAGAGAAACAATCATTTGCATTAAACAGCGGGGATTGATCAAAAACAAGGCCTGCATTCAAGAGCAATGTCCAGAATCCTGACAAAAACTCTCAAGAAAAAAATCCAGAGAGTATCCATCGTGATTTTTTCAAGAGCCACTGCAAAGACAACCACAGCCTGGAGAGTGACAGGAGATCAAGTGATTTCATAATTGGTCTATTCTTCAAGAAGAAAATATAAATAATGTTTAATTTAAAAATGATTTTTCATATTTGCTTTTGAAATAATAATCTGCAATGTACTGAACAGATTTCAGTTAAACAAACTGCTGACTCAGTGATACCTTCCATCAATTTTAGGCCGCTCATTGTGTGCAACATAATTATGCTTGAAGCAGATGTGTAAATTCTTCACAATATTATGTTTACCTCTGAGATAACGTTATCAAGTTCTCGAGACTTTTGTAACATGATAATAAAACACTTAAACTAGTGACTTTGTACAATTATATACAATATAGCATCTGTCAGATATTGTCCACACAGCATACTCAGACTGGGGAGTAATCCCATTCATTTCCAAATTTGTTGACTGCAATGATTTTATTGCTGAAGTTTGTGAACTATTGCATATTTACTTAAAAAAAGATATAGATAATGCAATTATAAACAGCTATTTACTTTACTAATAAAGCATCTTTACATGACAGGAGAGACATTCTGATTTGTGATATTTCGGATGAAATATGACCACATACAAAACTCACAAATCATATGACACTAAGTACAGTTATTTATTTTTAAATATATTACATAAAAGGATAGATTTGGTCATGCAAAGATAACTTTGTCAGTAACTATGAAAATGCTGCTGATTGCATCAGCCTGGAAGACACAAGAGAGAACTGTCATGGGTGCCATGTGGCAATTATTTATACATCTCTGCCCTCAATGAAAGATAAAAAATCAACAATTAATTGTTGTTATACCACAATCATGGGTTATATCATGATCATGGGTGGCACAGTGGTGCAGTGGGTAGCACTGTTGCCTCACAGCGAGATGGCTGTGGGCTCGAATCAAGGTGCTTAGCAAAGACTAGTGGTTGATTAGTAGCATCAGGTGTGTTTCTGTTGGTTGAAACAAAAGCCGACACCCGCACACGCCCTTTTTGGATAAGATTGGAGACCCCTGCTCTAAAACATGAAAGCACCTAATCAAGAAAAATTAACAGCTTGTTAAAATTCTGGGATTGCAATTGTGGGTGGAACGAAAGCCAGCACATACAGGACCTAAGTTTGAGAACCACTAGTCTATGGTGAAAACTTTCAGGATGATAGACCTCCAGGAACAGGTACTGTGGCAGCCCTGCAGTAAACAGTCAATGCGCCTTCTATAAATCACTGAATAAGTACAGGCTTGTGAAATAAATATCTGCTATGACCAGATAATATGAGACTTTATTGTAAATAAAAAACAAAAACAAAACGTCATTCTGATGACCCGGATAGAACTACAGTACGCACAATCCCCTGTGCAATAACTGCGCATGCTCAGTAAAGCCTTTGGAAGCAAACGCTTGTGTCAATTCGCCTACCGTGACATAGCTCACGTATGGTTATATATCGTTGCAATAATGTAGATCTAAAACGAAACGAAAAAACCCTCTGACTCCCTAATGAAACGCGTGTCTGCAATCCGACATTTTATTTTGGCTGTGGTAATACAGCCGCCTGCAGATTTGGTGTGCGGGAGTACTGGGGTCGAGTTTGTTTTTCCATTCCGGCTAGCTGCCATTCCGGCTAGCTATAGCTGCTTGTTCCTGCGAAGGTGAATTTTTGAGCCAGTACTTTTAAGATCTAGCTTCTAAGTTCACCAGCGCACTTGCATATTGTCAGCCTGTTAAATGGGCAATAGGTTGAAGACCCAAAGGAGTAGCTAACTTTTTGCTGGGATAAAAGAAGCAACAAATATGTGGCAAAGCGTTGGACTCACGGTGTTGGTCATCGTGGCTACCCTCGTATGCGTTTTTCTCTTCATGTTGTTCGGTAAGTAGCTAACTTACCGAGCTTTTTACGTCACGGTTCTGTGCCTGGCTGGCTTTTATAACTGTACGTTAGTTGCCCATGATCTATGGCTATGTGTGACAAATGTAACGCTGGTAAATAATATATCACATCAGTTAGATATTTTTTTTCATTACCCTTCAATGGAGCTACATTATATAGCTAACTTTTGCCTTTCAATCATCGCTTCCAAGAGAACCTGTACATTTCTGACACAGCTCTTAAATCAAATATGACAATGACATAATACTACTTTGTCGAAATTAATAATACTGCAATGGTCACTACGTTGGTTATATAGCTACCTAGCTAAAAGGAACCAACCACAATACACAATCCAGACATTGACCAAAACAACTGCCTCATTTCGATACTAGCTACATAACATAACGCTGACTTGGCTGGTTTCTACACCTGGAGCTGTAGCAGTTACGGTATACAAGCTAAGATGGTGGACTTCGCATGAGTAAAAGTAGCTAGTTCGTCTTAATTTTTAACTGAAATGTCCGGCACCGGAACTTTTTATTTTTCCAGCACTCTCATCTGGGACCGGAACTCTTTTGCAAAACAGGAAGAGAATCAAATCCGAAAGCAGGAATTGAACTATTGCGGAATTGAATTGAACTTCTGACCTCAGGTCCTCTGATTTTTGGCAGCAGTCCCATACATGTACCTTGCATGTCGCGACCGCCACTTTTTTAGAAAGTGACGCAAGAGAATCTGGCACTATTCACAGGCAATGCAGGTACGAGACCTTACGCTCTGTGTATCATAGATTTTATTTAATTCATTTAGTCATTCATTTAGTTTAGCAGATGCTTTTATATTAATCCGATTTCTGCTTCGTGCCCGGTCTTTGTATTGTACACCGATTTAATGTAAAGTAATCTGTAATCTGTTGTCCCTTTCCTGCATGTGTCATTTCTAGTGATCGTCTTCACTTTAGAATGGATGCAGACAGTGAGTGACTTTTTCTTGGCGCAGGTGAAAAACTATTCTGATGAGAAATGCATGCATGGCAGCACTAAAGAATTGGGCAAACCTGGGATAAACCTGTCGCCCTCCCCACAGCACAAAAACATCTGAACATTCGTTCTCTAAATGTTGTTCACGTTGTGCACTGCGGGCGTGCGTGCATTGCATTCCTGCGAGTTAGTGTGTGTCAGTATGTTTACGGGTGTGGTCTCAAACGGGCCCAGCAGAGATTTTGCCAGTCGTGGCCATATGTGAATGTTTGTGTTAGTGCTTGCATATCATTATACACAAATGTAAACGCTTGTATATTATTGTATACATTATCTGGTGGCTCTCGCTCCTGTGCATCCTGATAATGTCAGAGGGGCAAAAGTGCCGCTTCCGGATGAAAAATCTCTGTGGCCGCCCTGTCGTCAAATCCCTGCCCCGTAAAGACCGAGTGCGGCAGCACCAGCCGTCTGGCAGCCCCGGAGCACCTGCGTTTAGATTCGCGCTGCCGTTTGGCAGCCTGACAGAACACTGCCATTGGCAGCCTGACAGGAAGCTGCCATTTGGCAGCCTGACGGGAAGCTGCCGTTTGGCAGCCTGACGGGAAGCTGCCGTTTGGCAGCCTGACGGGAAGCTGCCGTTTGGCAGCCTGACGGGAAGCTGCCGTTTGGCAGCCTGACAGGAAGCTGCTGTTTGGCAGCCTGACAGAACGTTGCCATTGGCAGCGTGACAGGAAGCTGCTGTTTGGCAGCCTGACAGAACACTGCCATTGGCAGCGTGACAGGAAGCTGCCATTTGGCAGCCTGACAGAAAGCTGCCATACAGCGTGGGCTCGAGCTTTTCGGCATCTGAGAGAGAGAGAGACGCCACGTTTGGATCTGGGCTTGGTGTTTTGGTTTGGAGACTGGGTGATGAAGACTTCCCAGAGCGCTGGAGGAGGAAGGCGGTGGCGGTGAGCGCGGGGGTCGCCAAACCGAGCTTCCCGTGGCTGAAAGAGAGGAGTGGGAACCGCGCACGCGCACACACACACACACACACGGCCTCCGCCCATCATGTCTGTCCATAAATCTGGATCTGCTAGCTGCCAGAGGCCAGGAGCTCTGTGCCAAACTGGGGCTGAGCTGCAGCGACAGGATCTATTTATAGACGTTGGGTAGAGGGGGGGCGGGGCCAGACGCAGGGTTCTGCGGGTCACAGCTGCCATATGGAATGCTCTCGTGCTGCTTTAACTGTCGGGCACAGAACAAGGCAGCCCTCAGGGGCCTCCCGGTCCTGTTACCCACTCCTTATTAAAGGACACCACAGGCTCCTGCTTGATCAGAGTACAGGTCTGTTCACTTCAAGGAGACATCTCCGAATGCCTGCCTTTAAAATCACCAGGGTGTAGCCTGTTTTTTTTTGCCAGCGACTGTCTTTTTTCCGAACTACATTTTCTATCCATGTTTTGACAAAGTTTGAGAGAACTGAATTACTGAAATATTAGGCTAAACCTTTTGAAAATATTTTTAAATTATATATTTATTAAACATTCCTGAATGCTGTCACCTTGACCATCGTGATTTCAGAGGGCTTAATGTTGTGGGAGAACAACATTAAGCCCTGTGAAGGCCTACAGGTTCAGTGGTCGTGTTTGACGTTTCTCGTGTTTGTCTCCCCCTGCAGGCTGGTATGTGGTCTGGCAGCTCTTCCTCTCCAAGTTTAAATTCCTGAGGGAGCTGGTGGGTGACAGCGGGCCCCAGCGCGGCGACACGGAGCCGTCCCAGCCCGAGACCGACCGTAGCTCCGCCCCCAGCCCCCGCCAGCGTCCCAAGACCCCCCGGCAGAGGCTGGTCTCGCCCGAAGCGGCCTCGTAGACCCCCCCCTCCCCCCGCCTGTCTCTCTGCGCCCTAGCCCAGCTGCTAACATTGATGGGAAAGGCCATCAAAACCTGATTCTCATACCCCCCCCTCCCCCCCGTCTGCATCCCTCCCACTTGCAAGTACACACACCTTAGGCGCACTTGCCCGTGCAGCAGTACTCCTGGTACCCGTTCCTCCCCTCAGCCTACATGGTTGACCCCGCAGTACGTGCCACTCTCATTGGCTGCTGAGCTCTAGCCTCCTGCGAGACCATTGGTTGGTCTTATTACACAAAGATATGTGAGAGTGTGTGTGTGTGTGTGTGTGTGCGTGTAACTTAGCTTGAGTAGATAAAAACACTTGCAACTGCGAGCTGACACACTTTCAAAAGTATGTCAAAAGGAAACGGTGTGAAAGAAAGTTTAAACTGACAGCTGAAGCCTTCAGTCACTCTAATTAGACACTTTTTAAAATTTAGTTGTGTCACTGTGCGATGCTCTTGGTTCCTCGTATTGGGAAGAAACGCGTGCTCGTTCCACTCAAACCCCCCCTCTGCCGGTTAACGGGAAGCGTGGGACGGAACGGTTTGAACGTGCGACGACCCGAGCCGCCATCCGGAGGACCTCCCGCGACGACGACGACGCCGCTTCTTCGCCGCGACCTCCTGACCCTCCGGAGGCCGGGGCGCGCTGCGTGCGAGGCGTGGGCGCGGGCCCGTGCGCACCCGCCGCGCGGTTCGTCGGCTCCCGGTTTCCCCTCTCGCCCCGTCCCGCCCAGCGAAGTTGAAGACGGCGACTCCTTTCGGGTCTCCGCGCCCTGCCGGTCCTAGCCAGCGTTACGAACGGTCGTCTTTACACGTGGACGTTTTTATTTTCATTTGAATTATTTTCTTTTTGTTTTTTTTTATGCCAGAGCTGTAATCAACCATCATAATAAATATTTCTTAAAAAATATATAAGCAAACGCACAGACTTGTAGTCTTTTATGCATGGAGTTGTCGAATGCAGAAGCCCCTTTAGTCCTGTCAATCCCATAACCGTTACAGTAAAGTTTTATATGCCTGTATATGTGGTGTTAGACTTTAGGGGGTATTTCTGCCTTATGTGCAGATGTCTGTTACAGTGTAATAGAGCCAGGACTGATGGGATATTACCCCTAGTGGTGCCCAAAACAGGGACTTCCTGCCATTTGTCCTTCTTCCTAATTGTTTTTCCTTCCTAGTCAGCCACAATGGGAGCCGTTGTGTTTGGGTTCCACCCCAGCACCCTGGTTACCCTCCGCCACGCAGTCTTTTGTTCCGTTTCTTTCTCGCTGGAAGCCTAGAACCAGGCTGGCGTAAGATGGCGCTACTGACCACATGCAGAATATTTAAAATGAACGACAGAAGTGCAGGCCAGTTGAATGTGAGACTGCATATTTTCCTTTAACCACTGTTCTCAAGTTCTCTTTTACTATTAAAAACAAGGCCAGGTTAAAACCTAGTATATGGCTGGACCTAATACACGTGATCCGGCCGACCAAAGGTGTGACTTCTTAACTCGGGCGACCAATGGTGTGGTGTAACTTCATCACTCACTCACTCACTCACAGACATTCACGTTTGTAGGGCTGGCCCCGCTGTTGCGGTCCAGCCAAAAAAAGTGACATCCTGCTGGTTTGGACGCGTGATGCTGCAGACAGAGGCAGAACAGAAGATGGCGCTGTTGCTTTTACATTGAAATCACATTAGTTGAAAGTGTGCTGTGTTTTTTTGAACACCCGGTCTGTAGTAAACGATCACTCTTCCATGAGCTCAATTACAGTACTGCCGCTGTTGACGTTTCAAGAAGCAAAGCTGTTTACTCCGCAAGTGAATTAATTCCCTAGCAGGCGTCTGCGAAGGATTGAACTGACACAAGGGGGCAGCATTTCAATGGAAGTTGGTTTCAGTATAGGTCGAATAGAAGACGCACAGTAACTGTGCAGCTGTGACAGCTTGCAGAGAAGAAAAATCTCCACAGGGCCAGCGCCGGGGCTGCACAGTCTGCAGAGGCCTCCTGACAGGAAATGACTGTGGTAAGCCAAGGAAATGACATCATCTCGCCGCCGCTCTCCGGGCTGGTAATAGACCCGAACCCCACTCTCCTCTCGGCTGCCGTGCCTGCGCAGGAATATTTACATGGCAGGAGCGGGACGTCCCGAGCGCTGATTCAGTCCACAGCCATGTTCGGCTGTGTTTTGATTGGCCGCCTCAGTCTTTCCGTGGTGTCGGTTTTTGCTCGAGTTAAGTACCCGTTTCAGAGCGCCAGCTGAGACGAGAACCTGCGGGCCGCGGTTCTCGAAAGCAGCGCGTCGTCGGCGTCCGACAAACGTCACCGTAGACCTCACCCGCAAGCACAAACAACCCCTGACTCAGACAGCCTGTTAAAAGCAACCTTATCCAACCACCACCCCCGAGTGCAAACACCCTGTAAATATAGCAGTCTTACTCAAACATTACTCCCAAATACGCACATTCACACAAGAGTCAGACAGCCTACTAATACTGAAACTTCCAAACTGCCTGAGAAAACACCCTGGGCACACTGATACATTAACTTCACTCTAACAGAAGCTATTCTCCCCCACAACACACCGAGACTCAAACACTGCTCCTCTCTACACACATCGGCTACACATTTAATCTTTAACCAAACGGTGCACACGGCGAATCCAGGCTGCCGTTGTAAACAGGATATCCATCCTGTACATCTGTGCAGACGGGGGTACATCTACTCTTGGGGCAGAAAGCTCAGATTTACAGCCTGACGGTTCCGCCCTTAGTGTTCGCGTCTCCCAAGGGCAACGCGGCAGAGTTGCGCACGTAAGCGGTGCGCTTCTGCGGGCGCCCGCTTCCACCCCTCAGCCACAGGGCCGGGTTTAAATCGCGGACGTCCGATTAAAAAAAAAAAAGCTCCGCTTTTGAGGTTGAACCGAGTAGACGAGCCGTGCAGTAAATAAGACGAGGCGGGGCCGTGGGAGACCATCCCTGGCCTGGCCGCTGTCGGCTTTCCTTGGCCGCCGCTCCCGCAGGCCTGTTTTTCCGATCGGCGGGAATCGAATTTCCATTCCGGGGTCTGCAGAATGAAAAGAGCGGAGGACGGAGGAGAAACAGAAAACGCGCTGTCGCGTTGTTAACCCCTCCCTCACCAGGTGAGTGTGGGTGATGAGAACATTCAGCAACAGGCGAGTGGTTACTGACTAGACTTATTGATGTGGTCGAGGCACTGGCCGATACCCCAAATATAGTATCTCAGACTGGTCTATATCTGTGTAATTCATGTGAATTCTCCTCCGCCTGATTGTGATAGCTGTTTGTGTGCAGCATTGCAACACTGAATTATTTATGGGTCTATAGCAGGGGTGTCAAATCCTACCGGAAAAGGTCTGTGGGTGCAGGTTTTTGTTTTAGCCCAATACTACGACATCTGATTAACCAAATTAGGCTAACTAATCCAAGGGCGTAGGTTTGCATATGGACGGTAGGGACATGTCCCTACCAATATTTGAGCGACTCGTTCGCATTATCTTTGGGAGTATCATATTAGATAATTCCGATCTGCCCTCTCACAGGCTGTCTCCTAAACAACCAATTTAGGCATACTAGCATTTGATTGGCTGAAAGGGAGGGGGCTATCTGAAGGCTCCCGTCATGTGTAAATATCTTACCTACTCAGGTATGACATTTGCACGCGTCCCTACCAATGTTGAGACCAACCCTACGCCCTTGATGATCACAGTCTTCAATTAAGACCTTAATAAGTAGAATCAGGTCTCTTTATGCTGGACTGAAACAAAATCCTGCACCCACACTGGCTATTCTACGCGAAGATTGGACATCCCTGGTCTATAGGCTAAGCCTATAGCCTTGGGTTTAATATCGTGAGCTGAAAAAATCTTCACTTTGGTGGCATGTTGATGTGAAGCACAACTCCGTATCCAACGGTTTTTGAGTCCTAGGCTATTAATCGGTTTGAGACATCTACTGTAGAGACGGCCAGCTGCTCTACACAGTCAGCCATCGACGAAGAATGAATCTGCTGGCCTCACGAACCGTTATGGTTTTGAATTCGGGTATTCGGCTGCAGTTCTGCTAAAGTGCTTAAGCATTAAACTACCCGGATCTATACGAAAAATGTCACATCACGCTAAAATATTCCCATGGTGCATGCACTGTCACCGTAGGGGGTTAATCCTAAAATTTACGTTACGTTTACGCTAACGGCTAGGAACACACTGTCGCCTGCTGCTGGTTCAGTTCAGTACGTTGCTTTACTTGTACGCTACCCAGAGAGTTGTTTGTGGCTTACCGTTCTGTTCCAGCATCAGCACTTCCAATAACACTGAGCTCATTTTATTGCCAATGTTAACTGCGAGTTAGATATTTCAGGCATAATTGCTGGCTTTAAAAAAGTATATACTGTTCTCATGAATAACGGTCTGGTCATAAGGCAACTCTTCCTGATGGCACGATAAACTGGAATTAAAAACTTTATTAGTGTCCTGCAAGGGCGTAGCTTACTGTTGTTGGTCGCTTTCAAGTAGCTAACGATTTCCTGATTCAAACTTCTGTGGTACGACAAATAAATCACAAAAACGACTAGTTTAAATTTTCATATGTACCATTCTGATTATTTTGGACAAATAACATTTCGCTGCTATACAGCAATTTAAAAAATAAAATAAAATAAAAAAAGAGAGATTTGTATTTGCATCCAGTTCATTAAACGTAACTCCCCAAAATGGTGTCCACGTCATCTGCTGGTTCATGTGCTGACTTTCTTTACTTGGTGGGAAATGCTGCAATTACAGATATTTCAGCCTCGGATCAGCATGTCACGTTTTGTGTATGCACTACAGGGTAGCAAGACCACTTGAAAATACGGCATGAAACTGTACAGATTTATTCACACCTAGGACAGACAATAGCAGCCATCTTCAGACGAACAGATGATCAACACATTGCCCTACATAAAGCTGTAGATGCATAGCAGTGTAACTGCTGTTAGCACAAACTGAAAAGTTCTAAAATGGACCAGGGATCTATGAAGCCAGGCTGGGCAAAATGCAATATCTGAATTTAAGCATATTTTTTTTTCTTTTTTTACAAGTGATCATTCTCAATATCCATGCACCCATCCATTATCTAACCCACTTATTCCTGGTCAGGGTTGCAGGGTGGTGCTGGAGCCTATCCCAGCATGCATTGGACAAGAGGCAGGACTATGCCCTGGACAGGTCACCAATCTGTCGCAGGGCACACACACCATTCACACCTAAGGGCAATGTAGACTCTCCAGTTAACCTAACCTGCATGTATTTGGACTGTGGGCGAAAACGTGCAATTTCCACACAGAAAGCCCCCGGCCAGGATTCGATCCCATGCCACCGCATTCTGAACACGTCTAGGGTTAATGAAATATTAAATTTCTGGTACGCTAGAGCATATTTACAGTGAAAATGAAGTCACTCAGTTTCAGAAATTATGCAGTTTGCACATGCAGCTACTGCAGTGGACTTGGTGGTAAACGTATCCCATGAAAAAGCAGTTTGTGGACCCTCAGGACCACCACTATGACAGCACCCTTTGTGACATCACAGATGGGCCCCTCCCAGAATGATTGAGTGACAGCAACTTTCATAACAACACACGCCCATCTACGTACATGTGAACCAAGCGTCCTTTACTATAGAGTCTCCCCCTGGGTGACACATAGCATTATTTACAAACAAGTACTCTCATTTTTCAGCAACCAGCACACCATTATTCTACAGATAGGAAAGGACAAAGGACGTCTTATAAGGTGCTTAATGTGGCATTATCGACAAACAGGCATGTTACCATGAGTCCGAGTCCAAGTCTTCGCTATTTATCATACATTTATATAATAACAATAATAATAATAATTCTTATAAAACAATCTACACACAAAAAAAATAGAGCCCAGTATTTACAAAACGGAACTTTCCGGAAACAATTTACAAAATGGATTTTGTTTAAAAATCCCCTTTGATATGTGATGCACGTCGAGGTGTTCAGTCTGCGAGAGTCTGTCTGAATACTGTCCGTGTCCGTGCGAGGGGGGGGGGGGGGGGGTCTGGGCGGGGCCTCAGCAGTTCGCCAGCTGCAGCAGCTGCACTTTGAACAGCTGGGCCTGGTGGGACAGGTCGGTGACGCGGTCCACCATCTCCTGCAGGGCGACGGTGTTGGGGTAGTGCAGGGCCGCCGTCTTGGTGGCACCCACCGCGGTCTTGAGCAGCTCGCACAGGACGTTGCTGTAGTTCATGACGTGTCCGGCCAGAGGGGGCGCCGTGGCCTGGCGCGAGAGCGTGTCCCCGATGAAGACCAGCTTGTGCGCGCTGAGGATGACGAACTTGCTGTGCGCCACGAAGATGCGTGGCGGCTGCCCCGCGCTGATGCAGCCGAAGAAGGCGTCGACGGCGTTGAGCAGTGTAACGAAGTGGGCCTCGCACTGCTCCGCGTAGAAGCGCAGAAGCTTCCGGTCCCACTCGCACAGCTGCGGCTCGGCCCCCTGGGAAGGGGAGGAGTCTGAGGAGGAAGGGGAGGGGCCCGTGGGATGCTGGTGGGAAATCCACTGGGTGATGTCATTGTCCACCGGCTTGATCACTTCCTGCTCCAGCTTCTTAAACTGATTGAGCTGATGGGAGAGGAGAGGGCAAAAGTCAGGTTCCAAACGCTGACTAACATGCTCCCCAACGCTATCCCCAACACCAACCACAGCACTGACTGCAGACCCCGACACTTTCCCAGGTCATCAGGACTCAACACCAACCCCAACAGAGTACCCATCACCAACGAAAACTCTAATGGCAGAAAGTAAAAGAAGACAAATGGGATAGGAGGAGTGAAGGGGGGGAGAAAGAAAGGGAAGAGGAGGGAGAAGAGTATGAAGAGGATGAAGTCTTACTTGCTCCTGCTCCAGCTGGATTTTGCTCTGTTTGATGATGTTCTCCTTTTCCAGAAGCTCCTTCTGCTGCCGCTCAAACTCCTCCTTCCCCTGTAGACCAATCAACAGGTCAGAGGGGCAGACCAGAGGGGCGGGTTCACACACAGCTACACCCGAATGCAGTCAAACACACACAGACACACACACACATCCTCTAAATGTCAAACTTAATTTACTTTAGGTCTGTGTTGCTTTAGGAGATTGAAAAACCAGCTGTCCCCTATTTCCGTATCTTTTTAAATAAATGTTTTAAATACATTCACATACACAGTATATCAAACATTGGACTTTAAATACACGGCCAGCTTTTGAGAAGACATCTCTTGAGTACCCTTTATTCAGTTAATGCACCAAAAACTAACAAGTGAACCAAGCTTAATTACAGTTTCTTCACCTTCATTCAGAAAAACTCAGTCATTAAGTGTGTTACCAGGATATCATTTAAATACGATAGGAACACACTCAAAACTATATAAGTAAAAGAAGAGCTTTTTTGCCTTTTTGAAGTCTTTTTTTAGTTCAGTTAGGTGCTCATTTGTATTTTTCTGTCTTGTGTCACATTGAACCCATTCCCAATGAATGCAGCCTGGTTGCAGTTTGTTTTAAATCCGCACTGATCCAAGTGTCTCACTGTGATGATTCAGGGGGGTTTATGGGAAAGGGAGAGGTGTAGTATGTGATGATTCAGGGGGATAGATGGGAAAGGGAGAGGTGTAGCGTGTGATGATTCAGGGGGATAGATGAGAAAGAGAGAGGTGTAGCGTGTGATGATTCAGGGGGATAGATGGGAAAGGGACAGGTGTAGCATGTGATGATTCAGGGGGATAGATGGGAAAGGGAGAGGTGTAGCGTGTGATGATTCAGGGGGATAGATGGGAAAGGGAGAGGTGTAGCGTGTGATGATTCAGGGGGATAGATGAGAAAGAGAGAGGTGTAGCGTGTGATGATTCAGGGGGATAGATGGGAAAGAGAGAGGTGTAGCATGTGATGATTCAGGGGGATAGATGGGAAAGGGACAGGTGTAGCATGTGATGATTCAGGGGATAGATGGAAAGGGAGAAGTGTAGCTGTGATGATTCAGGGGGATAGATGGAAAGGGAGAGGTGTAGCGTGTGATGATTCAGGGGGATAGATGAGAAAGAGAGAGGTGTAGCGTGTGATGATTCAGGGGGATAGATGGGAAAGGGAGAGGTGTAGCGTGTGATGATTCAGGGGGATAGATGGGAAAGAGAGAGGTGTAGCATGTGATGATTCAGGGGGATAGATGGGAAAGGGACAGGTGTAGCATGTGATGATTCAGGGGGATTGATGGGAAAGGGACAGGTGTAGCGTGTGATGATTCAGGGGGATAGATGGGAAAGGGACAGGTGTAGCATGTGATGATTCAGGGGGATTAATGGGAAAAGGACAGGTGCAGCTTGAGCCTGTGATCATTCAGGGGGATAGATGGGAAAGGGTCAGGTGTAGTGTGAGCCTGTGATGAGTCAGGGGGATAGATGGGAAAGGGACAAGTGTAGCATGTGATGATTCAGGGATGGATGGGAAGGACGGTGTAGCGTGTGATGATTCAGGGGGATAGATGGGAAAGGGACAGATGTAGCATGTGATGATCCATGGGGATAGATGGGAAAGAGAGAGGTGTAGCGTGTGATGATTCAGGGAGATAGATGGGAAAGGGACAGGTGTAGCGTGAGCCTGTCCTGGGCAGGTGGAGCTCACCTGCAGGTGGACGTAGTCGTAGTCCTCCATCCAGCTCTTCACACACTTCTCGCTGTGGTTCAGGTTCTCCTTCTCCTGCTGCAAGCTGGACGGGACAGGGAAGGGGGCGGTCTGGTCCGGCTGCCCGTCATAGGCCTCGCTGTCGTGGGCGGGGCCGTGGCGGGCGTCCTGGGCTCCGCCCTGGGGGAGGGGCCCCGGGGCTGCCGCCACTGCCGCCGCCCTCCTGAAGAGCAGCTCGGCGCTGCCGCTGACCGTGGAGGCCAGCTGCCGGGCGTCGTCGGGGACGGTCCTGGAGACCATGAGGAAGCGGTCCAGCTGGTCGCCGCGGGTGGGTGGCTTGGCGCCGGGCTCCGGGGCGTGGCCCGACTGCAGGAGGATCTGCTGCGAGTCCTCCAGCCGCTGCAGCTGCCGCCGGAGCTTGGCCTGCAGGCCGCGGTCGGGCTGGCTCTGCGCCCCGGCCGTCGCCACCCGCCCGAACGCCAGCAGGTCCGCCACGGCCGCCCGCACCCTCTCCAGCGCCCCCTGCGCCTCGTCGGCGAACTGCGGCGTCCTCCAGTGCGGGGTGGCGGCCAGGCCCAGGAGGGCGGAGACGGCGGCCTCCACGCCCTGCTGGAGCTGGCCCAGCCTCTGCAGGGCGCTGTCCAGGTCGGGCCCCGCCCCCGCCCGCGGCTCGGGGGTGGAGGAGGCGGACGAGGAGGTGGACATGCTGCTGCGGGCGCTGCCCGTGCTGGAGAAGGACAGGCGGTTCACGCCGTCCGTCACGTCCCCCAGGAGGCGGGGCTCCTGCGGAGGGACGTCGTAGTCCCCGGCCCCGCGCGGGACATCGTAGACGTCGCCGCCGCCGTGCGGCCCAGGGGGCACGTCGTAAACGCTGCCGTGGCTGTGGGTGGAGCCACGGGCGGGGGCCACTTCCGAGCTGGGGGGGAAGTCGTAGTTGGACTGGGCAGAGGGCCTGGCCGTGGTGGTGGGGGGCACGTCGTAGATACCGCCCAGCTTGGCCTTGAGGGGCTGGGGGAAGTCGTAGTTCCCCTCCTGGGGGGCGGGGTTATTTCGACAGGGCGGCACAGAGTAGATCTGTTGAGTACAAACACTCTTATCAGCCACGTTCAATCCACGTACTCAATCAGTATTACATGCCTAAAATAGACACTGTAAACTATAATGTAGAACACACACACTAACACACACACAAACACACACATACACACTGTGCTCAGCTAAATTACTCCCGTTTTGGGAAGGACATAAGGCAACACTTTCTCCAGAGGTCTTTTCCAGTAAATCGTTCTTACCCCCCACTTCCCCCCTCCCCCCCCCACCTTAAAAATGTTCTCAGAACAGAGCGGGCCCTTAAAGCCGACGCCCATCAGAAGCCCTGTAATACGCGCGCTGACGCACGCGTCGGCCAAAATAGCACGGAACAAAAAGAGGGAGTTGGCTGCAAGTCGTTTCGGGACTTTGGGGGGGGGGGGGGGGACCGAGCCGGGCTGTAATTACGGACGACGCAAATAACAGGCTCCCGCTCCCGTTACCGCGGGCGACGTGCCTGCCGCGAGCGCGACTGCGCCCGGAACAGCGCCGCCCGCGGGAGAGCCGCGCCGCTCATCGCCGCGACTACCCTGCGCGCGGTTCGGAACGTCCCGTCGGAGCGGGGGGGACTGGGAACCGGCCCCCCACTCCCCCTCCCCAAACGCTCTCCCGCCTGGTAGCAATTAAACACCATTATAAGTCATCTCCGCACACACACACACACCATTTACCATAATGACTGAGGGGAATAACAGAGCCGGGCCCGGGAGGAGGCCCCCATCGCTAAATTATAACGCAGGGCTGCCAGGACCCTGGCTTCCGAAAAAAGCGCACTGCGGTAATCGCCTGTTTTTGGCCTCCCTCGCTAACCGTAACTCCGCCTCCGGGCGGCGGGCGCGTTTTCCCGCGCTCCCTTACCCCCTGCGTCGTCGGGGGGACGTCGTAGACGCCCTGCGTCGTTGGGGGGACGTCGTAGACGCCCTGCGTCGTTGGGGGGACGTCGTAGACGCCCTGCGTCGTCGGGGGGACGTCGTAGATGCCCTGCGCGCGCGGGCCTCCCGGTTTCCCGGGGAACGCGGGGGGCTGCTTCGCCGGGGGTATGTCGTACACCTGCGAAGCACAAGTGCGGTCAGGGTAACCGTGGAAACGCCACGCGGGCCATGCCATTGGCTTGCCCCGCCAGGAAATGAACTACACTGAATGCATATTAAAAAAGTGTATCGTCACGATATTGCGTCAATTCAACAATATACATACAATATATATCCAATCAAATATTACATTACATTACATTACAGGCATTTGGCAGACGCTCTTATCCAGAGCGACGTACAACAAAGTGTATATCCATAACCAGGAACAAGTATGACGAAACCCCTAGAGAGAAGTACCGGTCCAAGTACAGGGAACAACCGCATAGTTCAACTTGGACCCTGGTGTTAAACTGATTAACACTAACAACAAGAACGCAACAACGCAATCTATGGAAAATAAAAATAAATAAAAATACAAGTAGTCGTTAAGACTGGCGCATCAACTAAGTCACCTATTAAACAGCTGCCTAGTTACATCCCTAAGTTAGTCATTTACAGGGGGGAAGGGAGGGATGGGGAGAGGTGCAGCCTGAAGAGGTGGGTCTTCAGTCGTCGTTTGAAATTGTTCACAGTCTCAGCTGTTCTGACCTCCACGAGAGTTCTCCACCATGTGGCCAAAAACAGACAATATTTTGAAATATATTGGCAAATATTCAAATTATTACCTACTTTCAGGTATCGATATTTATTGCACTTGTCTCAAATATACTTATAATTTTATTTTCCAAATATAATTAAAAATGTTTACAGTATATTGCAAAAAGTCTTTCTGTGAGGGCGTGCTGCTCTGAGCAGTGACTGACAGGCATGCCCTGCCCACTTCCTGTTTGCCCTAGAAGATCACTAGAGTGAGAAAGAGGGACTCAGAAGGGAGGGGGCGCTGTGTGCTGAAGCGTGAGCGCTGCCGATGTCGTGAACCGCGTTTCCGGGGAGACGCCTACCCCCTGCGGCCGGACGGGGGGCACGTCGTAGACGTCCTGCTGGTGGCGCGGGACGGAGTCGTAGGTGTAGGACTGGCCCACCCGCATCGGGGTCACCACCTGTACGCACGGGAGAGAGAAGAGACAGAGCGTCAGCGTGAGATGGCATAGCTGCTACGTCCGGCTCCGCCCCCCCCCCCCCCCCCCCAACCCGCCGCCGCGGAGCATCTGATTCGCCAGCCTGTGCAGACTCCGCTGCACTGGTTCCCACACTCCCTGAAACCACAACCTGCTTATGGCCTTCTTTCTGAGTAAAACCAGCAGTAGATTCAGCAAGAGGCAGGTGTGACTTTGTGAGAATGGCTCACTGTGTTTGCTAAGAGGGGGGCGGGGGGCAGTGGGCAGCAACCGCAAAAACAAACATCACGTCAGGGTGAGACAGGAAGTGAAGTCACCCTGGAGCTGGCGGATGTCCGAAAGTCACCACCATTTCTCCTGCCGTCAGTGCCAGTGGCAGGAAACACATAGCTGCAGAGCTGCATGCTAGTGTACACAGAGATCGCTAGCGTCCAGTAAGAGCTGCATTCTAGTGTACACAGAGAGCGCTAGCGTCCAGTAAGAGCTGCATGCTAGTGTACACAGAGAGCGTAGCGTAGAGCGCTGCAGTACAAGGCTGCGTCCAGTAAGAGCTGCATGCTAGTGTACACAGAGAGCGCTAGCGTCCAGTAAGAGCTGCATGCTAGTGTACACAGAGAGCGCTAGCGTCCAGTAAGAGCTGCATGCTAGTGTACACAGAGAGCGCTAGCGTCCAGTAAGAGCTGCATGCTAGTGTACACAGAGAGCGCTAGCGTCCAGTAAGAGCTGCATGCTAGTGTACACAGAGAGCGCTAGCGTCCAGTAAGAGCTGCATGCTAGGCCAGCTGAGCCGAGGGCCTGTCTTTCAAAGCAGGGATTCGGAGGGGGGGGGGGGCGGTTGACGTAATGTCTTTTTCACATGTCATTGTGAATTTCCACCCCCCCCCAACCGCAGTTAAGCCTCTACTCCTCCTCCTCTCCTCGCGTGTGAGTGTGCTGGTTTCCCAGAAAGCTACGCTTCAGCAGACAGACAAGAATGCGAGGAATTCTGGTTCTGCTCCTTCCTCGCAGCTGGTGAGGTAGAGGTGGGAAATGAGCCTGACACTGTCACTCAGTGTCTCTCATTCAGTCTCTCTCTCTCTATCACACACAATCATCCTCTCATACACACCACAGCTTGCTATATGATCACTCTCACTTGGCAAGCAGACACACATAACACACTGGAACCACTTATTCTGGCACACACAAGACACAGGCCGACACTATAACTACTAATTCACACGCACTATAATTCTACTCTCTCTCATACACACACACACATGCATGCACACACTCACACACACACACACACACTGCCTCCTCAGTCTGGGCCCGGCCTTTGTTTACTCTGGTTTTAGTGCTGGCCACTTGGCGCTCCCATTGACGAACGCAGAGTGTTTACTCTGGAGATGAAGGCCGTCTTTCTGCACCCCTGAGAGCACACACACACACACACACACACAGAGTGAGGTAACCACTGCCCAGTCAGTCCACCGCAAAGCACCACTCTTTCAAAATGGAGTCCGTCTTACAAAATAAGACCCCTGCCAGCCCATTCAAATTTGAACAATGGGGTCTGTCAGTTGAAAGTGACCGATCTGGAGTTATATAAAATATAGCCTGTGTAAAAATCAAGGCAGTGTAAAAACGGAGGATGGATTTAGACACACCCACCCCCGGTCTGTGCCACCTAGCTGGGGTGTGCGGGGGGGCCTGCTATCTGGTGATAGGACCACGGTCAGCTGGTCGGCTGGTCATTTCGAGAGACAGAGACTCAGAGGTTAACAGAACTTAGACTTCGCCTCGGTCCCAGAATTCAGAGGTCCACAGACACACACCTGACCTGACAGGTCCACAGACACACGGCCCCCGTGCATAACTGACAGGTCCACAGACACACGGCCCCAGTGCAGAACTGACAGGTCCACTGAGACACGGCCCCCGTGCATAACTGACAGGTCCACAGACGCACGGCCCCATTGCAGAACTGACCGGTCCACTGACGCACGGCCCCAGTGCAGAACTGACAGGTCCGCAGACGCACGGCCCCCATGCAGAACTGACAGGTCCACAGACACACGGCCCCCGTGCAGAACTGACAGGTCCGCAGACACACGGCCCCAGTGCAGAACTGACAGGTCCGCAGACACACGGCCCCTATGCAGAACTGACAGGTCCACAGACACACGGCCCCCGTGCAGAACTGACAGGACCACAGACACACGGCCCCACTGCAGAACTGACAGGTCCACAGACACACGGCCCCAGTGCAGAACTGACAGGTCCACAGACACACGGCCCCAGTGCAGAACTGACAGGTCCACAGACACACGGCCCCAGTGCAGAACTGACAGGTCCACAGACACACGGCCCCAGTGCAGAACTGACAGGACCACAGACACACGGCCCCAGTGCAGAACTGACAGGTCCACAGACACACGGCCCCAGTGCAGAACTGACAGGTCCACAGACACACGGCCCCAGTGCAGAACTGACAGGTCCACAGACACACGACCCCAGTGCAGAACTGACAGGTCCACTGACGCATGGCCCCAGTGCAGAACTGACAGGTCCACTGACGCACGGCCCCCATGCAGAACTGACAGGTCCACAGACACACGACTGTCCTCAGTTCAAGACACAAGCAGCTGCTGACGAAAGGGCCTCAGTCCAAAACACACAAAGCCACTGACACGCATAACTGACTTCTGCGCGGAAAATAATATTTCGCTTTTACAAATAGCGCTTTATAAATCCTGCGTGAGTCCTCTAAAGATTAAAATATACGGTCTCACATTAAAAATAAACTCGTTTCTACAAATCAAACGGACTGCTTTTCTAATAAAAACTCTGTAGTGGGTTATTCCAGTAACTTGAGAAAGAGTTTTGGCCGTCTTCCACAAAACACCATTCAAGCCGTGCATTCTTTACATCTCAATTAATGGGTTTACGGAATCGAGACTAAAAGTTCTACAAACACACGCAAAACACATACAGACTCACAACGTACACATAGGCACACAATGTAAGCACTCACGCACTCATTCACTTGCCAACACACTCACACGCACGCAGGCACGCACACACACACACACACACACTCTCTCTTTCTGGGAAACGGAGAAGTGCACAGACGTTCGGTAACACAAAACTCTGAGGTATGTATGAACATTTTTTTAAAAAAAGCACGTCTGACATCTAAAGGAAAAAAGTATGTCACCTCTCAGCCAGGCATTTCCTGCTCTTTCCTCCTCCACTACAACGAGGCAAATACCTCCGCCGCCATTGGCTGGATTTATGACCTCACTCTTTGGGTCAGATCACGGGGGCCTGCGATTGGGCAGCCCCAGACAACGGGCCAGACAGAGCTGGAAGTTTCCCCCCCCTCCGACAGTCTGACTGCTTTCTCCTGTTGCTCCGGACGCCGTAAAGTGGCCAAGCAGATAAACACAGCACGGCCACACTGTGACTCACTCACGGCTTACTACTCCCAACAAACAAGCAACAAAGGCACGGCCTGTTACTCAAACCGGCCGGAAGAGTGCTGCACGCGCTCGGCTCCTGGGCGTGTCCTCATCCTTTAATCTTTGCGCCGTCGCCCGCGCTGACCGAACTGCCCCAGATAAGGAGGGCGGGCCCGCCTTCCGTTGGCGGTGCGGAGGTGGCGGCTCACATCCTGTGAGCGGGACGTGCGTTTCGGCTTCGGTGTGTCGTTACATTACATTACAGGCGTTCGGCTTACGCGGAGCAACTTACACAACTTCTACACAGAATTTACGCTTCGTCCAATTATACAGCTGGACATACACCGGGCATACACACGGCCACTTCATTAGGTAGACCTGTTCAACCGCAAACTGCACCCGTTAACCCAAATATCTAATCAGCCAATCACGTGGCAGCAACTCAATGCATTTAGGCATGTGGACATGGTCAAGACGATCTGCGGAAGTTCAAACCAAGCATCAGAATGGGGAAGAAAGGTGATTTAAGCGACTTTGAACGTGCCATGGTCGTTGGTGCCAGATGGGCTGGTTTGAGTGTTTCAGAAACTGCTGGGGTTTTCACGCACAACCATCTCTAGGGTTTACAGAGAATGGTCCAAAAAAGAGAAAATATCCAGTGAGCGGCAGTTCTCTGGGCGAAAATGCCTTGGCAGAAGTCAGAGGAGAATGGCCAGACTGGTTCGAGCTGATAGAAAGGCAACATTAACTCAAATAACCACTCGTTACAACCGAGGCATGCAGAAGAGCATCTCTGAACGCACACCACGTCAAACCTTGAAGCAGATGGGGTACAGCAGCAGAAGACCACACCGGGTGCCACTCCTGTCACCTAATGAAGTGGCCGATGAGTGTATACTGAAGCAATGCAGGTTAAGTACCTTGCCCGAGGGTACAATGGCAGTGTCCTACCTGGGAATCGAACCTGTGACCTTCAAGTTATAAGACGCATTATACTACACTCCTACCCAGAGCTGTTCAGAGAGGACCTATGGCAAAACACCAGAGATAGGCCTTTCAGTAGTGATACAGTGAACTCACGTACGGTGTGGGTATACACAGCTTACACTAATGAAGCCCAGCGATGAGGTGGCAACAGTGCAGGTAGACACACCTCTCTCTCATAGAGTGCTGATGACATCACGGTGTGGGTATACACAGCTTTCAATAATGAAGCCCAGCGATGAGGTGGCAGCAGTGCAGGTAGACACACCTCTCTCATAGAGTACTGATGACATCACGGTGTGGGTATACACAGCTTTCACTAATGAAGCCCAGCGATGAGGTGGCAGCACTGCAGGTAGACACACCTCTCTCTCATAGAGTGCTGATGACATCACGGTGTGGGTATACACCTCAAGGTCACACACCCAACACACAGACATCCACTCCACGGATAACACTCCACTTCCCCGTTCAGGTGCGGCGAGGATGAGGACGGAGACGAAGGGCTCGGGAATCGCGCTCGTCTCGTGGCTCCCTCTTCCTGTGACGCTCCCCCCCCCACCCCCGCCCCCACCGGCCGGGCGCGATTCCAAAAGCGCCAGGTGCACGCGGCTCCCTGTTTACGGCCCGCTGACTCCCACAGATTATCACTTCCTGCTTTCTGCTGCAGGGAAACTCCCGAGCTGTAATTACTATCCTCCCCGGACACGAAGCGACGAGCCTGGGACGTCCCGCCACGCTCTCCGGCGCTCGCGTGCCGCTCGGCACACGTCCTCGCGCCCTCGCCCACGCGCCGCTCTTTAGAGCCGAGCCACGGGACCCCCCAGCGCCCCTCTCCAGCGGGACGGGGAGAGGGGAGCGCTCCTCCTCTCTGCTCTCTCCCTGAGGCCTCCCGGCAGCCGTCGGCTACTGCAAAAGCCCCGAGCCCGGCTGCTCGCTCTGATAGGCTGAAGTCTGGCCTCAGGCTCCGCCCCCACACACAGAAATGTTGCTTGGCTCAGACTCCGCCCCCACACAGAAATGTTGCTGGGCTCAGACTCCGCCCACTGGGAGATACTGCTGGGTGCAGACTCCGCCCCCCAGAATAACTGGCGCAGTGCTCAAACTCCGCCCCCACGAGGGCTGCCAGCTGGCCTCAGTCCTCCCACACAGAAGGCTGCAGGATGTGAAGTGTCTCGTAATCTGTGCGCCTTTTGACCTTGTACAGTCAGTCCAGCCGAAGCTGCAGCTCTCTGCGTGCTCCCTGATGTCTGGCAGTGATGACATTTTTCAGCCGTTCAGGAAAACGAGCAAGCAGCTTCTGAGACGCACGGCATTGAACTCATTTTTTTGAACTTGCTGTTTTTATCTGAATCTACAGGGCAGAGAGAGCAGAAACAGAAGAGACTGTGTGGCCTCCACACACAGCTGCGTCTCCAAGCCTGCACCCTTCAATTCTCCTGTTAAAATGAGCCCTTCAGTATACACACTTCAGACCCTTGTGCACACAATCCCAGTATCCCTATCTGAACTCTTCCCCATGAAGGACTACAATCCCAGCCTCCCTCTGTGAGCTATTCCCCCTGCAGGACTACAATCCCAGCATCCCTCTGTGAACTCTTCCCCCTGCAGGACTACAATCCCAGCACCCCTCTGTGAACTCTTCCCCCTGCAGGACTACAACCCCAGCATACATCCGTAACCTGGCGACATAGCTCAGGAGGTAAGAGCGGTTGTCTGGCAGTCGGAGGGTTGCCGGTTCGATCCCCGCCCCGGGGCGTGTCGAAGTGTCTCTGAGCAAGACACCTAACTCCTAACTGCTCTGGTGAATGAGAGGCATCAATTGTAAAGCGCTTTGGATAAAAGCGCTATATAAATGCAGTCCATTTACCATTTACCTTCCCCATGCAAAACTACAATCCCAGCATCCATCTGTGAACTCTTGCCACTGCAGTATAGTCCCAGTATGCCCTTGTGTTCACTCTGCTTTTTAATCAGCTCTCTGTAGCCCGTGGCCCCTGTGACACTAGTGGAGCAGTGAATCACCACTTGCGCTTCCAGTTCATAAGCGTCTGTGCTCCCGTGTCTGTCTGCCAATGTTTATCCTTCTCCAGTCTCCCATAATCCCTCACTGCCTGGCTGAGATCAGGCTGCTGAGCCCGGGAAAAGAGGTTTGGGGAAAGCGAGCGTCTCTTACTTTGCTCGGTGTCGCGTCCGCGCCCCAGGCGCTCCTCTGGGGGACCTGGTACACCCCCTGCTGCTGGGGGCTCTGCTGGTAGGCGGGTCCCGAGGGCGGCGTCTGGGCGGCAGGCGGCTGGGCCTCAAACATGGGCCCGATGAGCAGCTTGAGGCGGTTGCCGGGGGCGATGCCCTGCCGGCCGTGCAGGGAGCAGAGCCACCAGCCCTCCAGTCCGCCGGTGTTCTGCTCGATGACCGTCAGGATGTCGCCCTTCCGGAAGGCCAGCTCTTCGGGGGACTCTGGGACATTGTCGTACAGAGCCTTGGCCATCAGGTTCTGGGACAAGCAGGAAAGAGCCCTGGGTCAGTGTGTTACAGATAACTCTCCCAGTCAGTGTGCTACAGACAACTCCCTCAGTCAGTGTGTTACAACTCCCTGGGTCAGTGTGTTACAGACACCTCCCTCAGTCAGTGTGTTACAACTCCCTGGGTCAGTGTGTCACAGACACCTCCGTCAGTCAGTGTGTCACAGACAACTCCCTCAGTCAGTGTGTTACAGACAGCTCCCTGGGTCAGTGTGTTACAGACAACTCCCTCAGTCAGTGTGTTACAGACAACTCCCTGGGTCAGTGTATCACAGACACCTCCGTCAGTAAGTGTGTTACAGACCTTAATCAATGCATTACAGACATCTCCCTCAGTGTGTTACAGACAACTCTCTTACCAAACTCGCTGAATCAGTGAAAGTAATTCTCTTTCTGTTCGTTACAGACACACTCCTGTCACTGTATTTGAGAATGTTCAGAGTATTACAGAACTCACACACCCTGCACTGTATTTGTGTTTCACACAAACTCTTCTCCCTCCCTGTGTCAAAAACACCTGTGTGTGTGCACTACACGGGGCATCTCAGGAACTCTTCACGGCAAACTCTAAACAACCAGTGTTTAAAATCAGAGTGAGTATCACCCCTGTGCTTCTCAGCGAAGACAAGACGGCTCAAACGTTCGCATTTCAGTTCCTCCCAGTGGTTATTTCTGATCTGTGTCTGAGTGAAACGGATCTCAAATCTGTGGGTACATCTAAAAATATCGGAGATACAGCAGTCTACCAGAAAACAACTTGTAAGTATAAGGTGGCGAAAAAGCAATCATCGTCATGTCTGGATAACAAAAGGATTTCTGGACTCGTGGGGGCACGTCTCTGCAGATCAGCTACCATTGGCTGCCAGTTGTCTCTCTGTTCCATGGGAATTTCCAGAGAATGTTCCGGAGAACGGCTGCAAAAATCGCGGTGCGCAGAGATAACCCTCCTGATAGGCCTTGGAGTTTCACAGCGCACGGCGCTTCGCCCTGTGCGGGGGGGCGGGCCTTTATCGCGTATCCGCCCGCGATGCCAACGCCTTCCTGTGTTCCGGAATCTGCCCCGGCGGCCACACACCCCCCCGCTCCCGCCCCCGCTCCCAGCCCGGAAAGACGCGGAACTTTCCAGAACCCCGCCGTAGGGAAAGGGGGGGAAGTGGGGAGAGAGAGGGAGAGAGATGCTGGGGTGGTGAAAGGAAGAGAGAGAGGGAGAGAAATGGAGAGATGGTAACAGGGGGGAGAGAGGGAGAGAGAGATGCAGGGGTGGTGAAAGGAAGAGAGAGAGGGAGAGAGATGGAGGGATGGTAAAAGGGGGGAGAGAGGGAGAGAAAGATGCGGGGGTGCTGAAAGGAAGAGAGAGAGGGAGAGAGATGGAGGGATGGTAAAAGGGGGGAGAGAGGGAGAGAAAGATGCAGGGGTGGTGAAAGGAAGAGAGAGAGGGAGAGAAATGGAGGGATGGTAACGGGGGAGAGAGGGAGAGAGAGATGCAGGGGTGGTGAAAGGAAGAGAGAGAGGGAGAGAGATGGAGGGATGGTAAAGGGGGGAGAGGGGAGAAAGATGCAGGGGTGGTGAAAGGAAGAGAGAGAGGGAGAGAAATGGAGGGATGGTAACGGGGGAGAGAGGGAGAGAGAGATGCAGGGGGTGGTGAAAGGAAGAGAGAGAGGGAGAGAGATGGAGGGATGGTAAAAGGGGGAGAGAGGAGAGAGATGCAGAGGTGGTGAAAGGAAGAGAGAGAGGGAGAGAGATGGATGGATGGTAAAAGGGGGGAGAGAGGGAGAGAGATGCAGGGGTGGTGAAAGGAAGAGAGAGAGGGAGAGAGATGCAGGGATCACAGGGCTTGGACTTGTTCCACAGACGGCCTGAAGGAGGCGCTCTGTCAGCCTCCACCGTCATCTCAGGCAACCTCAGTCTGAACTCCACCAAGCTGAGAGACCTGACTAAGCTCTTTCTGGGACAGTCATTAACACCGCTCAGTGCTCAACACCACAGCGCAGCAGTTCACACGCACACTTGCTTCTCTCTATCGCTGACGCAGATCAACCACAGGACGCTGCTAAACCTCGCTCTCTCTCTCTCTCTGCGAAATTGCCCCCTTTTCACAAAAGCAACACACCACAACCTCTGCACTACCGTCATTCCATCTTCCATCTATTATGTGTCCGTTCAACCGACAGCGAACCACGTCTAAAACCATAAAGAAGACCAAAATGATAAAAAGAAAGAAATTAACTGTTCATATTTCAATTAGTCTCAAAATCCTTTCCTGAAATGTAGCCTACATTGTTCATAATTTATACAAACGCACACAAAATGCTTTGATGCACTTCTCAGTATGACTCACCAGCACCCAGAATGCACCATAATGCGTTAACACAAAAATGTAGGTGCACACCCACACACCCTCACATAATCATGCACACATACACATACACCCACACACCCTCACACACACACACTCACACACACACCCACACACCCTCACACACATAGACCCACACACCCACACACACTCACACATACACCCACAAACACACACATACACCCACAAACACTCACACACACACAAACACACAGCAAACACATATAGCGTACCCGCGCATACTTGCATAATTCACGCGCTGAACTTCCTGCTACCCTTTGCCGGGGGAGTTTTATTTCTTTAAATAGCAACGGCGCAGATTTAGAGACACGCCACGGTGGCTGAAACTCAAGACGGTCGAGCGAAAACACACAAACCACGCCGGTGAATCAAAAGCAGCTACAAAACCTGCCTTTTTCGTGACAAAAGCCGAAAAAGCCAAACCAGCTCCTCCGCTCCGACTTATTCGCACACAACTCTGTGCGCTCACAACCCAAGGGCAGCGTAAAATGATCACAGGCCACGTGTTTTTTTCACGCAGACATGGTTGTACAGGAGAAAATGGAGGTGAAGGGCCGCCTTGTTCGAACAGGCCACCTCTGGCACGCCTGAGGTCCGACGGCAGCCAATTTGTCGGGGGGGGGGGGTTGGGGGGATTCTGAGCGTCTCCGTACGTGTCGGCGAAGCGGTGGGACCGCGCACGCCGACGGGCCCCGGGCCGGCGATTGGCCGAGGCGTTACCCGACCGCGAACGCCTCCGTCTCCGTCCGGCGCGGAAAAAGCGAACTCGGTCACGGTTACAGAGGCACGTGACTCAGGCGGAGTCTGCCGGTTCGCCCGGTAAACACGTGTGTGCGCGTGTGTGTGTTTGTGTGTGTGTGCGTGTCTGGGAGTGCGGTCTCTCGTACCCTCTCACACCTCGCGGAGAAGCCCCGAGGTTCACAGCGGCTGTTTCTCCCTGAGGTGCTTAGTGTCGCGATCTATCACGGTTATTCTGCCACATTGTCTATGGCAGGCCTGACTAGTGTTAGCATCTCCCACTGGTGCTATAGTACAATCTCTCAGGTGATGAGTGTTAGCATCTCTCACTGGTGCTATAGTACAATCTCTCAGGTGATGAGTGTTAGCATCTCTCACTGGTGCTATAGTGCAATCTCTCAGGTGATGAGTGTTAGCATCTCTCACTGGTGCTACAGTACAATCTCTCAGGTGATGAGTGTTAGCATCTCTCACTGGTGCTATAGTACAATCTCTCAGGTGATGAGTGTTAGCATCTCTCACTGGTGCTATAGTGCAATCTCTCAGGTGATGAGTGTTAGCATCTCTCACTGGTGCTACAGTACAATCTCTCAGGTGATGAGTGTTAGCATCTCTCACTGGTGCTATAGTACAATCTCTCAGGTGATGAGTGTTAGCGTCTCTCACTGGTGCTACAGTGCAATCTCTCAGGTGATGAGTGTTAGCATCTCTCACTGGTGCTATAGTACAATCTCTCAGGTGATGAGTGTTAGCATCTCTCACTGGTGCTATAGTGCAATCTCTCAGGTGATGAGTGTTAGCATCTCCCACTGGTGCTATAGTACAATCTCTCAGGTGATGAGTGTTAGCATCTCTCACTGGTGCTATAGTACCATCTCTCAGGTGATGTGTTAGCGTCTCTCACTGGTGCTATAGTGCAATCTCTCAGGTGATGAGTGTTAGCATCTCCCACTGGTGCTATAGTATCATCTCTCAGGTGATGAGTGTTAGCATCTCCCACTGGTGCTATAGTATCATCTCTCAGGTGATGAGTGTTAGCGTCTCTCACTGGTGCTATAGTACAATCTCTCAGGTGATGAGTGTTAGTGTCTCTCACTGGTGCTATAGTGCAATCTCTCAGGTGATGAGTGTTAGCATCTCTCACTGGTGCTATAGTGCAATCTCTCAGGTGATGAGTGTTAGCATCTCTCACTGGTGCTATAGTGCAATCTCTCAGGTGATGAGTGTTAGCATCTCTCACTGGTGCTACAGTACAATCTCTCAGGTGATAAGTGTTGGCATCTATCACAGGTGCTATAGTAGTTCTATAGTACAACCCCCCACCCATCTCACAGGGGTTTAATGGTTGTATCCATCACAGACAGTGAGTGTTGACTCTCACTCTCTCTCACACACACACACACACACACTTTGTGAAGGGACCATTCACAGCACTATGAGGTCCAGACCTGGAACAGAGGTCCTGACACCTTCTCCACCCCATTCCTGGCTGTGTGCGCCATGACTCAGACCCAGACTGCGTAAATACACCTTTTCTCTGCCATCGCATCAGAGAACAAAAATACAAAATAGCCCTGTTTAAACTGGGACACTCACAGACGCGCATGCTGACACACCTAAAGCACTTCTGGGAGCAAATGAGAGGCTGCAGTGGATTGTGGGAAAGGCAGAGCGCTCACACAGGCTCCTCACACACTCAGGCGCTGTCCCAGTGACCTCATAAAACACCGTGTGCAGAACACGCCCTGACCCAGACCCAAACACCGCACTGCTAAAACTCTCTCTCTCTCTCTCTCTCTCTCTCTCTCTCTCTCTCACACACACACACACACACACTCACACACACACACACACTCCCTCTCACTCACTCACACACACACGCACTCTCTCTCTCACACACACACACACACACACTCCCTCTCACACACACACACACACTCACACAGGCTCCTCACACATTGAGGTGCTGTCCCAGTGACCTCATAAACCACCGTGCACAGAACTTACCCTGACCCAGACCCACACACCACACTGCTAAAACTCTCTCTCTCTCTCATACACATACACACACACTCACACTCTCTCTCTCTGACACTCACACACTCACACACACACACACTACCTCTCACTCACTCACTCACACACACACGCACACTCTCTCTCTCTCTCTCTCATACACACACACACACACTCTCTCTCTCACTCACTCACACACACATGCACACTCTCTCTCTCTCTCTCATACACATACACACACACTCTCTCTCTCTGACACTCACACACACACACTCCCTCTCACTCTCTCTCTCTCACACACACACTCACACAGGCTCCTCACACATTGAGGTGCTGTCCCAGTGACCTCATAAACCACCGTGTGCAGAACTTACCCTGACCCAGACCCACACACCACACTGCTAAAACTCTCTCTCTCTCTCTCACACACACACACACACACACACAAACACTCACTCACTCACACACACACTATCAGCCTCTCTCACACACACAAACACACACTTGTACTCTCTCTTTCTCTCTGCCTCTCTCTTACGCACCTACACACATATGAATGTGCACACCCGCACACACACACACACACACACACTGAAACTCGCACACGCACAGACCTACACACACACTCCCCTCACCATGAAGCACAATCTCACAGACGCACAGCTCTGTTTCCGTGGGGATCACCTTGCACACAAACTCTTGAGCAGAATTCTTAATTCCCTGCGTTTCTGCATTGGAAATGACTGCTCTCATTGTTGCTGATGCAAGACAGGCCCTTACAGAATCCAGGCTGCACAATGCAGTCCGTCTCTCTCCCAGCCGGTAATGGTAATGTTCTGCCCACGGTGCGAAGCCTCGTCAGGAATTCACCTCTGTCTATTCACGAAGGAGCACGGCGCCCCGCCGGTCATGAAGGACGGAGTGTAGCACAGTGGGTAAGGAACCGGGCTTGTAACCGAAAGGTCGCAGGTTCGATTCCCCGGTAGGACGCTGCCGTTGTACCTTTGAGCAAAGGTACTTAACCGGAATTGCTTCAGTATATATCCAGCTGTTTAAATGGATACAATGTAAAATGCAATGTCAAAGTTGTGTAAGTCCCTCTGGATAACAGCGTCTGCTAAATGCCTGTAATGTAATGTAATGTAATGACCGCACTTGTGCAATAGGACCACAGAGTACGGTCCAAAGACCACACCATATACGCGATAAATACAACACCAATGTTACAAAGTTCTTTTTTCTTTTAGTTCAAGGCAGGCACTCATGTATTATGCAGATGACTCTATGAGTTCTGGTCCTTCTCCCAGACCTGTGTAATCATTCATCATATGTTTCGCTGTCATGTGATGCGACTCTGGCTTTGACTTTGATAACAAAGCTCGTCTGTAATGAGCACACATAGGACAGGAGAGGAGAAGGGGGAATTCACGTTTCTATTTCTCCGGATTCACGTTGTTTACATAATCTCTCCTCTCTGGGCTTCCAGCTTCCACTCTTTCTTATGCCACCTTTTTCTCTGTTTTCAGATTATGATCACTGAGTCTGTACATTTTCATGGATAGTCTCTGTTTGTGGTTTGTTTTATATTGACAAGGTACTGTGTTAAAGTATATTCTCTGCTCAATGGTTGATAACATTCTAATTTGTTAATTTGTTAAGTTTATTTTGTTCAGCCATTTTTCAATTGTTTGTTTTTGTTATCTATTATTTTTATTTCTGTTTTTGTAAGAGTATGCAAGTCATTGTTTGGAAGATGTTTAATATGTTGGAGGGGGTCTGTTTCTGGGCAGAGGCTGTTTCTTTCCCACTCTCTCTCTCTTTCACTTTCTCTATCTATCTATACTACAGCAAGTATTTCACAATTAAGACACATCATAAAAGTATGTGTGGTCCTCTTTGTAGGCGCTTCCACAAAATGAGCTTGATATTGTAAGCACTGAGACTGCTGTCTGGAGCACTAGACTGTGCTGTTCAGAGCACTGAGATTGCTGTCTGGAGCACTGAGACTGACTGTCCGAAGCACTGAGACCCTGCTGTTCAGAGCACTGTGACTGTGCTGTCTGGAGCACTGAGACTGACTGTCCGAAGCACTGAGACTGTGCTGTCTGGAGCACTGAGACTGACTGTCCGAAGCACTGAGACCCTGCTGTTCAGAGCACTGAGACTGTGCTGTCTGGAGCACTGAGACTGACTGTCCGAAAGCACTGAGACCCTGCTGTTCAGAGCACTGAGACTGTGCTGTCTGGAGCACTGAGACTGGCTGTCCGAAGCACTGAGACTGTACTGTCTGGAGCACTGAGACTGTGCTGTCTGGAGCACTGAGACTGTGCTGTCCGAAGCACTGAGACTCTAACAGTAAATCTTTATGTACAGAGAGCACACAGGGCTGTGACCTCCCCAGGAACGTACAGCACAGTAGCAGAGGGAATGCCAGTTTAAGACAGCCGTGGGGAAGTGCCTCACACCCCCCCCCCCTGCGCCCCTCACCCCCCCCCCCATTCATAAGACTGTAAACCCCCTCGCCCACTACTACATAATCCCCAAGAGCATCCACTGGCACGAATTTCCATAAACACAAATACAGCTTTTCTCAATCTCAACCCCCCATTACCATAACCAGCGCACACACAACCACACCAAACCCCCCCGCCCCCATACCCTATCCTACTCACCCAACCCCAAAGTGTTCCATTTCCCCACCCATTTCCTCTTCTTTTCCCTTTTCTCTCCTCCCCAGCTCCTCCTTCTCCCGCACCCCCCACCTCCATTGCTATCCCGCTTGGACCGTTGCCTGGAAGCTGACCCCCCCGTCGCCCCTCCAGAAAAACATTACTCTGGTTCACCTAATTGTTTCTCTCTGGAATTCTTCGGCTATTTCTGTCACGGTTACGTAAGTCTGAAAAGAGCAAGTAAGGAGTAGCGCTGGAAACAGCGGGTGTAGAGAAGAGAAGGAGTGTGTGTGTGTGTGTGTGTGTGTGCGCCTGTCTCTCTAGGTGTGAGAGTTCTTGTCTGTGTGTGAGAGTTCTTGTCTGCGTGCAAGACTGCAACAGTTCGTGTACTATAATAGGGTGAGCAAGAGAGCAAGCATGCGTGTGTGTGTCTGTATTTTAGTTTCCCATCGTAGTGCAACTAAAGATTAGGCGCTGAGAAAGATTTAGAAAAACCCACAATGGGACACATTTAAAAAAAATGAATCCCAGGGTGCCTCTGTGTGACGCACCATAGAATGGTCATAGAATGGGCCCCTCCCCACCATAGACACCTGCTGCTGGGAAACTCACTTTCATCACCCTGCACTCTCGTGATCCCGCTGACCTTTGCCCCCCCCCCCCCCCCATGAAACCTCACCACCTATGGGAAATGTATTTCACCGATACGACACGCGCGCATTGTAACCTTAAGCAATCAGTAGCCTGGAGGTGCGTGCCAGACTACTGCGCCCTGACCGCCACCCAAACGCGCGTACACACACACACACACACACACACACACCCACGTCATCACTCATAACACACACACACTCACACACGGAAACACACACGTCATCACTCATAACACACACACACACGGAAACACACACACACACCCACGTCATCACTCATAACACACACACACACACGTTATCACTCATAACACACACACACACGGAAACACACACACACACACGTTATCACTCATAACACACACACGGAAACACACATGTGCACAGCACACACATGCTGTTTGTATCCTTGGCAACCACAGGCAGGAATGCATACACATGCAAACACATGTACAGTTAATCTTAATGACACACGCAGATGTGGAAACACACAGCCTTCTGAACAAACACACACACGTGCACACACTCACACCCTCCCCATACATCACAGACCTCAATCTGCCCTGATTTAGGACTAAATCCCAAGATGGCTGAAGTCTGATTTAGTTCTAGCTGGTCTAGAGACGCGGACCTGGAAGAAGCCAGCTCGGACGCAAAACTCCACACCGCCAGCAGAGGGCGACCCGCAGAAAAGTGAGCTGATTTTTCTGAGTTTGGCGTGAAAAGCTCAGAGACCTCACATTCCTATTATGGTCTGATAACAACCTCAAGTCCCTCACACATGGGTCTCATAAAGTGAACGGGGGGATGACTGTGGAGAGAATGACTCCCGCAACCAGCAGAACACAGTCTAAACAACCTGGACCAAAACCTCCACAGTCATCTGGTGCCAACTGCCCCACATTCCACAGATAGTGCGAGCCAGACAAAAGCATTCCACGGAGGAAGACCCACTCGACGTCCTACCATAGTAGGAAGTGAATCTTTACGCACACTTTACACCTTACGGAGAATGTTAATGATGAATGGAACGGTCATGAACATAGCTTCACTGTGCAAGAGCCAGGGCCCAGGGATTTCAAACGACACTTGTTGGAATAGTGACACAGAAGCTGGTCTCTATTTTACCGTTAGATTGTCAGTACAGCTCTGAAATAGTATTTTTTTAAACAGATAAACAAATCAATACAAAAACAAAAGGGAAACGGCATGGGAAGGCGAAATTAATTTGTCATCGAATTCAACAGATTCGGGGTAAAATACGTTGAAATCTCACATTTGTTCATTAATTCAAATCATCACCAGCCGTGCACAGCGTGAACGTGTCCACGTACACAAACTGCTCCAAGTCGCTGGAGCGTTGAAAAGGAGTAAATCACATCTTTTTATTGTCCGCCCAAGTACAGAAGTCCGCGCAGTCTCTGAGACTTTATTACCCTTGATAAATCATTAATGTCTCTGAGACAGGGCCAAAGACCACAGACAAAGCGCTACATTCTCAAGTCTGTATGCTATTCACACTCCAACGCTCCCCCTGACAAGCCTTTTACCATAGAAACTGACCGGGGGGAGGTACAGCGCACACTTAATTCCTCCAGTGGTCGGACTCCCGTCTGCCCTGTATGTGAAGGGTAGCGGGTCCCAGCGATGTACAAGGGTTCATTTAGGACAGGATTCAGTGAATGACTCCGATCTGACAGCACAAGTACGGGGGCAGGGGAGTAGGCTACGGTCAGCATAACGCATTATTTCCAAACGCTATTTCTCCGCATCCGAATGAAAGCTTTGGACATTTACACAAAGCGTACGGTCCCCAGTCGCAGGATTCAACACATTGTGGGCTATATGCTCATTTGAGATCCCCACAAAAGAATGCAACTTATAAACCTAAAGTGTTTTTTCCACGGTCATTGACCCATTTGAAACTGGAAAGCACAAAAGCAGTCCACAGTTTCAAAATACGTAGCGTGAGTTAAAACATCTACTTCCTGTTCTATTTACATGTAAACGCGTATTATATTCCTGTAACCTTCGCGACCTGTTAAAGAGAAGGCAAACATGGTACTCACTTTATACTTCATCTTCAGTACCCGTGATTTCAGATCTCAGTACGTCCAGGAAAGAAACATCCGCTGCGTTTGTCACTGAGAAAGCATGCGTAAGTGACGTGGTGCGAACGATGCTTAAAGCCGCACAGCCATAAAGGCAACTTTGTATCGGGATGTTTGAGCAAAATATTTCCTCCAAAATTCAAGGATAAACTCCCAATCCCCGCGCGCTCGAGACAGTTCCGAGGAATCTAGAGTGTCCTACAGGAGACCGCGCGCACACCTCGGCGGCACTGGTAGCTCATTTACATGTCGGGGTCGCTATTGGTTAGACTTCGGACTCTCCCCTCCCCTTCGCCAGCAAGTGACGTATGACGTAGACATGTGGAAGACCCTTTCAAAGAGGACCTTTAAGCAATAATTAGTGCTAATACTAGCTTGTCTCATATGTTAAAGAACACACAGGGGTCGCGATTATTATTATTTTTTTTGGGGTGGGGGGGTATGTTTAATCATTCTTATGACAGGAACAAGGACTGGACCATACGACTGACAAAAACAGCCAAGGCTAGGGTAGGTGACACACACATTAAAAATAACATGTAATTAACATAATTCATTTGTTTTTCCTATAACCTGATGACTGAATTGTCCGATAGTTCAGTCTATTTTATTGAACCAATAAACAGTGATGATGTGAAACGTAGAAAATTTATGATAATCTTCTAGGGGGATAATGATACTGAAATAATACGTTTGGCCCCTGTTTTTTGTGTATTTGCTCCCAGAAATTGTGGACAGATACCTGTAGGTTTATTAGTAACCATATTTGCCAAAAGTTCTGTCCTTTGTCACAGTGGCATATTGTGTCATGTACATGACTTGGAGATATGTCAGACCATGACCTTTTAAATCCTCTATCCACACTCCTACATAATCCAGCTGAGGAGGATGGTCACTGATTACTCAATGAGTCAGCGTGGAACCATTTAACACATTCTGAAATGACTTTGAAGTACTTCAGCCATACTGGGGTTTACAAGTCTGGGAACTGTTATGTCAGCCAGACATTCCAAAAAAAAAAAAAAAAAAAATGACTGAATAGTCAATCACCTAGCTGCAGGGCTAGTGTGTCATGTCACCTGTTCTGCCAGAACAGGGGAAATGGCCAGCAGATCCAGGTGTGCGAAAAAGGTAGCGCAGGTAAACTGCAAACGTTACCTCTTAATCCGTGGATTAATTTCAGACGATCCCGCCCAAACCCAGATGTGCCCTGCAGCAGGAGTCGGGACGGGCTTCGGTATCTGGCATGCGCCGAAGCTTAAGGCCAGGCTTGCTCAAGGAGAGCGTGGGTGACGAAACGAGGGTGAAGCTGTTGCAACTTGTTCACAACGTGCGTTCACCGTTTCCTGTTTGATTCGGAAAAATCCTTCCCTCAGGCACCATATTAAGCGTGCAGTGCACCAGAGCGACTTTCTTTACTCGTGTCATTAACCGTTCTGACACTTTAAATGCATATATTTTTTAAAATTCTGTTCTTTCAGCACTGGCTTATGTGCATGTGGCTGACATGGTCACCGTAGCGACTACAGGATGGTTTCCTTAGCAGCGATAGACCTACTCCAGACATCAGCCCCCTCATTGACATAAATGGAGCAGGTGTGACTGTGAGGTCACAGTAGTGGGCCACGCCCCCTTTGTCAGCCACACTGACTCATTCTGCAACAGCCCGTAAAGTCATCCAATTACCT